>NC_042615.1:605336479-605636479 GCF_901001135.1 Rhinatrema bivittatum
GTGTTGTGGATCAGTGTTGCGCTATTTTCAGACATTTTCAACAGTAAAGATTTATTTGGACACAAACACAGCGACTCCATTGACATTTTTGGCACTTCCAGCAAATACAAGGAGTTTTAATTATTCTGTCACCCCAGGAAGTCAAGAGAGGAGGGTTAGTCATCCCACATTGAGACCTGAAAGGACTCCTTTTTCCCCCCAGTCGAAAGAACCTGCATCTTGGGAAGAATAGGATGTTGGAGAGCTAGCCAGGATCCCACTACCACAAATAACTTATTCATTCTTTTATGGCCCTATTGGAGTGCAATCTGCACCTAGGGATGGGGTTATATGCAAATACCCAAAGTGACTATACCAACATACATCTTAAATTTATTCATTGATAGATGTATGTTGGTATAGTCACTTTGGGTTATCACATCAACCAACAAATCTGACTACATAATGATTCACCTCACCTATTAATTACATTGTAGTTATATGCAAATATACATTCTACTGTCAGCTGGTAGGATGCATACATAAGTAATATAGGTTGTCAAGATATTAATATGTGCTCTATCTTGAAATTTAATTTCTCTAAAAGCGATATCTCCTTCAAAGATCAGGAATTTTGAATAACCATCTGTTAATTTATTAAACCCAAAGAAAGTATATACATTGAAAAACAAATCCCATCATGCAAAACATGTTCATACATGCATATATATCTTGTAGCTGAATACCTGAAATAACTAAAATTACTTGCAGAATGCTAAAACAGAGATATCTCATCAAAAGTTTAACTGATGCATAAACAGATCTGTTCAATCCAAAAATGCAATATACCAAATCAAAAACACATTCCATAATGAAACAAATGCATTTACATGAAAAACAGTTACTTACTAAAGGAATGGGTGTTCCAAGAGACATTTTTGGAAGACTAATAGCATGTGTTAGACAGTACCTGCTTCACATAGAGGGTGGCTCGCTGTGCATGCACAGCAGTTACTGTCGAATATAGAACATACTATTATTGCAGAGAGGGATAAGGCCTACCCCATAGATTTATGGAAGTGTAAAAATACACTGTACTGAGGAGTTAGACACAATTGAGCAGAGGGTAAAACTGACTTTTCACTTTTAATTGATACTAATGGGAAATAAAGTAGATGCTTTAAATTTAGCCTGCAATAAAATGCTTTCTGCACCTTACAGCATAATTTATTTTGGCATAGTTTTGTTGAGCAGTATAGATAGGGCGAAGGTGTGTCACTTTGTTCTTTACTGGATACCCACAAGAAGTAGTAAATTTAGACAAAAAGTTCTATCAAAAACAAAAGGCAGACTTTATTTATTTAAATATCATATAAACCTTTTTTTGTGATTAATATCAAAGACACCCCCCCCACACACAAATTCACACACACCACCTCAAATTGACAGTATTTTTTGTTTGATCAAACCTAGAAGGTCATTTACTAAGCCACCAATATTTTATCACTGGAGGGGCAATATATTACAGGAGGGATGTTCCAATGATATTTTACTCCTTCCTGACAAACTATTGCACTAGTGTTGCCACACGGGAGAAAATGCATGTCAAAAAAATCGCATGGTGAAATGGGGCATTTGTGCACCATGGCTTCTATCTCAGCCTGGGGCCACCATAATATTAAAAGGCCTGAGGCCAAACATGCACTCCTCCCAAAATGCAGAAAATGTCCATGGGATCTTGGTAGACTCCCCATCCACCCTGAGGATCCTGTCGAGGCAGACCTGAAGAAAAAGTAAAAAAAAGTTTAATCATGTGGCCAATGACCAACCCCTACCAAAACCCTTCCCCTTTCCTGCAGTCTCCCCCCTGCCCCAAGCAAAGACCCTCCGCAATAGTAAAACCCTTCCAGGTTTCCCCAAAAAATACCTTCCCTGGACCCACGTCTACAAAAACATCTCTTGAGGTCTAGGGTAGGTCCCTTCCCCATCCCTTGCCTTAAAATAATTCTCTGGGATCTAGACCTCTCCATACCTTCAAATGAAGCATTGGTGGTGCAGTAGGAGCCCAGTGCCCACATGACCAGACCAGGAGCTAGGGGCACTCAGGGCCCGCACTGTACCATTAATGCTTCATTTTAAGGTATGGGGGGGATCCAGGGAGTGGGGAATGGGTGATCCAGGGAGTGGGGAATGGGAGTCTAAGTGGGGGCCTAGACCACTTGTGAATTATTTTGAGGCAAGAGAGGGGGAGGTATCCTTCTCTAGATGACTACCAGGGACATAATATTCTGGAAGGAAGGGTCCGGTTGGAGGGGTTTTGTGGGCACCTGAATAGGGGCTTACTACTAGAGGGATCTTTGGTTGGGGCAAGAGTTTGGCTTATAGTAAAGGGAAAGGGTTTTGAGTAGGGGGCTAGGGCATCATGGTATAATTTTACCTTCTTTTTCAAACATTTTTATTGTGAGGCTACCTCGGTAGGCAACTCCAGGGTGGGAAGGGTGTCTACCAAAACCCCTAAAGACATTTCTGCATTTTAGTGCAAGTAATTTTAGTTACTTCAGGTATTCAACTACAAGATAAATATGTGCATGTATGAACATGTTTTGAATGATGGGATTGTTTTATAATGTATATACTTTCTTTGGTTTAATAAATTAACAGCTTTTTGGAGGCCTGTATTTTTAAGAGGCCTCCCGGGAACATTGGAATGCTCATTAGCATTCTGATGACTCTGGAAACAAATAACTATACCTCCCTGAAATGCGGCTGCATTTTTCTCTGTCAGCTGCGTTATTTTATTTGCATTGAATTTGTTTATGCATACTACTTTGCATTCATTAGGCAGTATTATGCATGCAAATAAATGCAAATCAGCTAATTTTCACTTGGGGAAAATGTTTGAAAACAATCATTTGATACAGATCCAATATGGTGATGTCTCATGATAAACAACATTTAACATGCATTAAACACTGTTTATAGCTTTCACAGGCCCCCCCCCCCGTTACCGCCAGGATTCACCATTCTCTGCAAGAATGGAAAGTCCAGGCCAAAGTCTGTAGATACTGTACTTTTACCCACAGAGTTTGTCAGGATTTCACCTGCAACTAAATATAAAGATGTATCAGGGGAGTCCTTGTGATATATATGCATCTGGATGTGATAGCTGATTGTTAGTTAAATGTTCAAATTTTGATTTATTATAATTTTTATATAGTATGCAATTTAGTTTAAGATATTTTTTATTGTTTTGTTTTCTTATGGATGTATTTATTGAGCTCCACTCAGCACAGTATTTTTTTACTATGAATGAAATATACAACTTTCAAATAAATAAATAAATTAAGATGGGCTTTGGATTCAAGAGCTCTATTCTCTCCATACAGAATTCTGTGGCTACTGGTCCTTTTCTTCCTCTCAGGTCTCCTGGAAGTGGAGAGAAATGGGTGGCTGTCTGATCCTGGGGCCTTCTGTGGGGTGGGAGAGTGACTGCTTTGCTATTTCAGGGTCCACTGGTGATTGGTGTGAGGGCTATTGCTCCCCTAGGCAGACACAGCTTTTGTAGTAGCAGGAGGGGAAGAGTTGTCAGGGGCAATAGGGATTGAATCTACAACTCCTGGTTTTGAAGACTAGGGATCCTGTCGTGGAGCCATAGGGTCTCTGAATCACCAAGAACTCTGTAAAGAAAAATTAGGGAGATCCATCTCCGAAAACTCCCTGTAAAGACCATTTGGATCTCTACTAGATGGCCCTAGCTCCCATCCTTTGGGTTAGATAGCAATAGGAGGCCAAAACTTAATAAAAATCAACCACCTCCCCCCCCCCTCAGAAACTTGATGGAATGGTGAGCACCTGATGCACAAGGGGAGGCTAGGAGGAAAGTATCATAGTCTAGCATTTTAGTTCTGGATACAGTTTGCAAGGGTGACAATTCCATTGAACTGTACCAATCATGGTGAATCTGGAAGATGTAGAAGCCTAGACTGACAACTGAAGAGTAGCAAATCACCTGGTGTATAAAAGGTTCTGAAATAACTCAAAAATGAAATTTCAGACCTATTAAGAGTAATTTGTAACTTATCATTAAAATCATCCATTGTATCTGAAGACTGGAAGGTGGCCACTGTAACTCCAATATTTAAAAAGGGCTCCAGTGGGTGAGATGAGAATCTATAGACTGGTGAGCCTGACTTCAGTGCTGGGAAAAATCATGGAAACTATTGTAAAGAACAAAATCATAGAACATATAGATCAGTGGTTCCCAACCCTGTCCTGGGACCCCCCCACCCCCACCCCCCCAGCCAGCCAGTCGGGTTTTCAGGCATCCACAATGAATATGCATGAGAGAAAATTAGCATGCACTGCCTCCATAACATGCAAATTTTCTCTCATGCATATGCATTGTAGATATCCTGAAAACCCAACTGGCTGGGGGGTCCCCAGGTCAGTGGAAACCACTGATATAGATAGACATGGACACAGCCAGCATGGATTTACCCAAGGGAAGTTTTTCTTCACAATCTACTACTTTTTTTGAAGGGGTAAATAAACATGTGGATAAAGGTGAACCAGTAGATGTGGTGTACCTCGATTTTCAGAAGGTGTTTGACAAAGTTCCTCATGAGATGCTTCTAAGAAAACTAAAAAGTCATGGGATAGAGGCGATGTGCTATTGTGGATTACAAACTGGTTTAAAAGATAGGAAACAGAGAGTAGGATAAATGGTCTGTTTCCACAGTGGAAAAGAGTAAACAATGGAGTGCCTTAGGGATCTGTATTTGGACTCAATCCAAATACAGATCCCTAAGGCACTCAGGTGTTTTTTAATATATATATAAATGATCTGGAAGAGGTATGATGAGTAAGGTGATCAGATTTGCAGATGACACAAAATTATTCAGAGTAGTGGATTGTGTTAAATTGCAGGAGGACCTTGCAAGACTGGAAGATTTGACATCCATATGGCGATGAAATATAATGTGGATAAGTGCAAGGTGATGCATACATGAAAAAATAATCCATTCTGTAGTTACATGATGTTAGGTTCCATATTATGAGTTACCACCCCGGAAAAAAGATCTGGGCAACATAGTTGATATTACATTGAAATCATCAGCTCAGTGTGCTGTCGTGGTCAAAAATTCAAACAGCATGTTAACCCTAACTGAACATTAATTACATGTGCCTTTTTTGTAAACCGTTGTGATTGCTACAATTCCAAATGACAATATAGAAAAAGTTTTAAATACATACATAAATAATTATTAGGAAGGGAATGGCAAATAAAATGAAGGATGTCTTAATTTCTCTGTACTGCTCCATGGAAAGACTGAACCATGAATATTGTGTGCAATTCTGGTCACCACATCTCAAAAAAATATATAGTTGCACTGGAGAAAGTACAGAGAAAGGCAACCAAAATGATAAAGGGGATGGAACGGCTCCCCTTTGAGGAAAGGCTAAAGAGGTTAGGGCTGTTCAGCTTGGAGAAGAAATGGCTAAAGAGGTATTGGATAAAGGTCTACAAAATCATGAAAGGGACTTGAATGGGTAAATATGAATTGGTTATTTGTTCTTTTGAACAATACAAGTTCTAGGGGACACACCATGAAGCTAGCAAATAACATATCAGAGAAAATTATTTTTCACTCAACACACAACCAAGGTCTGGAATTCATTACCAGAGAATGTGGTTAAGGCATTTGGTGTAGCTGGGAATAAAAAAGGTTTGAATAATTTCCTGGAGGAGAAGTAGGTAGGGCCTTCCAAGGGGTCGGGGAAGAAAGGGAAAGAGGGAGGGTAGGTAGGGGGGTAGGAAAGTTCCCTCCCAATCCACTCCTTAATTGGAGCAGTCTGGGAGGGAACTGGAGGAGGAGGCCCAATCTCATCGCCACGCGTACATTGGGAAAATCTACCCCCCCCCCCCCCCAATGCCTGCGCCGGCCTGGATTTTATAACATGCGTGTCCATGTGCGTGCGCCAGGTAGCATGCGCACGTGGAGGTGAGCAAGGTTTTTTTTTTTTTTTAAATCTACCCTACAGTGAATATACTCTACCAATTGTAAAATACATTTACTACTAAAAACTATTATTTGTGAACCATACTAAAAAGTATGCAAGGTAGTGGAAGGGATATGCTCATAGTCAATAACTGACTGCCCATTACACAGCACTAAATTTTATCAACCATCCCCTTCCTACAAACACAATTTTTTTTTGTTAAATTTTAGATCCAATTATTTTTTTGAATTTTAACAGTAAATTTATGAAGTACTTTTGGAGCAATGGATGGCTGGCGCCATCTTGTGGGGAATCGCGATTCGTTTCGCTTTCCCATGAATACAATGAATATGGCCCTATACGTTGCAGATTACCAATACCGGATTACCAGTACCGGAGCAATGGATGGCCAGCACCTTTATGGTGCTGGCCATCCATTGCTCCTACCATGTGACAGGGGCCGACCAAAGGCACCGGTAGCCCCTGTGACATAGTAAGATCAAAGGCTATAGGTGCCATTTTGAATACCGGCAGCCGAGGGTGTGAGCGCAGGAGATGGCTCCCAGACCCCTGCTGGACCACCAGGGAGTTTTGGTAAGTCTTGAGGGGGTCAGGAGGGTGGGGGGGTTTGTAGTTAATTCAATTTTAGCCAGGAAACGAATAAGAATTAACGCATGAACATATCGGGGGGCCCCCCTTGCCGAATGCAATGAATCTGCCCCCCTGACAAATACGAATCCCGAATGCAACGTATGGCATCCATCTGCACATCCCTACAAGGCTCCATCTCACCTGCCTCGGTGCTTCCTCAGAGCTCCTCTCCCAGTTCGCCGAGGTCCAAGGGCACACTTCACTCATCCCAGCGCAACAGGTTCCCAAGGCCTTTGCACGCAACAGGTTGCCAAGTCTTAAGGGTACAGTTCAGCTTCCGGAAGCAGGATCGCTTCCCAGTGCTCCCGTAACAGATTGCCAAAGCCTATGTGTGCAACAGAAGGTTTGTGTTACATTGGTGTAACACCCAGTTCTGTTAGCATTAAGGGCTGGGTAAACTCTTAGTTTAGCTACTGAAGATCAGATTAGTGAAAGAGGGAAGTTACTATTCAAATGCAGTCCCTCCCTTTGAGGGGTCTGGAATAGCTGTCCCCCCTTTGAATTTTTTTAAGCAGCTCTCTCCAGTGATTCTGGAGGCAGTCCCTTATGGTTTTCTCAGAGTTAGGAGGTAGAGAGGAGCTTTTGCTAAAGTTGATTTTTCAGACTCGGTCAGAGGAGCCAGGCAAACCCTGCCTGGGGAGACTGACTAGGGTCAGAAAGATATTCCTCTTCCATTCTACTCATTGGCTGGTAGGGGTTTTCCCTCTGGGTTGATTTTATGTTTACACTTTTTTTGTGGTAGGAACCTTTCAAGGGCCTGGGCACTAGGGATGTGAATCGTGTGCCCGCTCGTCTTAACGATCGGGTTCGGCTGGAGGGAGAAAAAAATCTGATCGGTAGAGATGTGAATCGGAATCGGTTCCAATTCACATCGTTAATTTTTTTTTAGTGAGGCTCGACCCTTTAAAATTGACCCCTTACCTTCCCCCACCCTCCCGAACCCCCCCAAAACTTTTTACGAGTACCTGGTGGTCCAGTGGTGGTCCCGGGAGCAATCTCCCATTCTCGGGCCGTCGGCTGCCACTCATAAGATGGCGCCGATGGCCCTTTGCCCTTACCATGTGACAGGGTATCCATGCCATTGGCCGGTCCCTGTCACATGGTAGGAGCACTGGATGGCCGGTGCCATCTTTAAAGATGGCGCCGGCCAGCCAGTGCTTCTACCATGTGACAGGGGCCATCCATTTGCACAGATACCCTGTCACATGGTAAGGGCAAAGGGCCATCAGCGCCATCTTTATGAGTGGCAGCCGATGGACTATGGATGTACAAGTGACTATGGATGTACAAGTGTTACCTAGTGCATCATTTTTCATGTGGTGGCTCATTTAAATATAGTACAGGGAAGATCTGCCCTCCATACCCTCCATGAGGAATGAGGGTGTCAGTGACCTGCGGCAAGGAGGAACTCTGGCGTTAGTATTTGTTAACATAAGAACATAAGAAAATGCCATACTGGGTCAGACCAAGGGTCCATCAAGCCCAGCATCCTGCTTCCAACAGTGGCCAATCCAGGCCACAAGAACCTGTCAAGTACCCAAAAACTAAGTCTATTCCATGTTACCATTGCTAATGGCAGTGGCTATTCTCTAGGTGAACTTAATAGCAGGTAATGGACTTCTCCTCCAAGAACGTATCCAATTCTTTTCTAAACTCAGCTATACTAACTGCACTAACTACATCCTCTGGCAACAAATTCCATAGTTTAATTGTTGCAAGGGAAAAGGACTTTAGTTCAAGATCCAGGAGAAAGTTTTGGCTCCCGCTTCCTTCCTGCATTGGAGCAAGGTTAGCTACCTTTTCCAGGGTATCTCCCCCATCAAGGATCCAGCATGAGTGTGAGAAATCAGAAATATAGCAGAAGGACCACTAATTTTAAGAACAGCTTTAAAATTATTGAGGATACCCAAATGGAGTCTTTGCCCCTGAGGAAAGAAAGAGAAAATTGGATTCTGTTCGCAGAGATAGTATTAAGTCTTTTTAGCAGTGTTGGATGAGTTTTTCCTGTCCACACAAGGATCCCCTGTCCACCTGGGGACTCCACTTTTCCATGCCCCTGTACAGATAGAGGGAAGAAAGTCTGTAATACAATTAAAATGCTGTGGTGCTGAAGGTTAACTTGCCATATTTCACTGAAGTTTAAATAGTAAAGATTTACATTTTTGGACACAAAACCAGTGATTCCATTTTGGGGTTTTTGCACCTGTACAATAATAATAAAAACATATCAATATGTCATTAAACTAATACATCAATATCTAGTACATTAGTAAAATGAATTAATATAAAATATCAAATATAAAACATCAAAATGTATTACTATATCAAATTGTAATGCAAGAAAATGTATTATTCTCATTACATAGCCTGTCAGTTTCCCATGCAAGAAATCAACTCTGGTCTATGACATTGAAAACTGAAGTAAATTGGACAGAATGCTTTATTATATGCCCTATGTTGATACGGAAAAGAGAGGGTGTGTCAGGCTGAGTCAAGAACATCTGTGTCTCACAGCCTCTTTCTCCAAAAGAAACAATGTCTGTACTAGAAGGCCACATGTTATTTATTATTTATTTATTTTAAGTTTTTTTATACCGATTTTCCTGCATAAAATGCATATCAAACCGGTTTATAATGAAACAGAATGAGCAGGAAGTAAATTTATATTTTCAGAAATTAGGAGTGACTGTTTCATGGGTGGTGAGTCTCCTTTCTCTTATAAAGTGTTTTTGCAAACATTTCCAGGAGCTGGAGAATTACTGTTGAAAATGGATATAGTTCTAGATATGTCTAACACCCTCCCCCCTCCTTATCCTGGATATAGAGAGGTATCTTGCAGGTGGTCATGATCTATGGCTGGTAGTAGGGATATATCTTTGCCAGTGTGGACAAGAATAATTGTGTAGAATGATGAATCCAGTGAAAAAGGGGGTAGGGGGTGAAGGGGGGGGGCAGGCCCTTGAAAGGCTGCAGCCGTTCGCACCACGGCGGTGTGATTTCGCCGGCCGCACTATGAAAATAGCGCCACTATGCAAATAGCGCCACCATGAAAGGTGGTGCTATTCGTAGTGACCGACTCCTCCCCTCCAGCTAATTAACATCCTATCGCACGCAAAAAAACCCTTTTTGCGTGCGATAAGGATTTATCGCGTGCGTTAGGGCCTTATCGTGTGCGATAAGTTCCTAACTCATGCGATAAACATTTAGAAAATAACCCCCTAAATTGGCAAAGCGGTCTTTTTCTGCCATCATCTATTATGTTCTATCAGAGAACAGTGGTAGCAACAAAAATGTAAAAGTTATACAAAGGCGGTAAACAAATAATATGTTTAATAATACCCCTCCCCCCTGACCAGGGAAGGAAGCATATTTACCAAGCTACCATTTATGAGGCGGTAAACAGATTTATTTTGTCGCAAATGCAAGCAATGTAAGAATTCTGGCATCATTGCAAACTTCAGCATGTTATTGGACAGCTTCTAAATCAGGTGCAATGCTGTGCTTCTGTGGGGAAAGTAATACTTCTCAAAAGGTGTAGCTAAGTTCCCCCCTTCCAGGACTATTGCCAGGTTAAAGTGCCTATTGTTGATCCTGGAGCTACAGGTTAGAGGGGCCAGAAGTCCTGTAAAGGCTTATTTATTATTATTATCTCCTTTGTAAAACTATGCCTAGTGGTTGATGAGGCACGTCCCCTGATCTCTCCCACGCTACACCTCCTTGCCCACTTGAAAAAAAAAATCACTCCCTTGGGGATAACTATGCCATGCCCCAGGATTTCTCCACAGCCTACCCCATTTGTGGGGTGTGTTTATGACTTACCTGGATAGTGCCGAAATTCAAGGACTAACTAAGTACAGGTGCTTAAGTACAGCCGCACAAAGAGCAAGTCCAAACCTAGCAAGGCAAATTTTATCTTGCTATATATTCAAATGAGATTTCTGCCAAAAACCTAGCCAGCTAGGTTTGAATGAAAAATTTCCTAAGACAAACAGTTAAAATGAGCTGGTTATTTTTGCCGCTTAGTGGCTTTTAGAAAACTGACCCTCCCTTAATACCCACAGTACCTGAATGTAAGCCACATTGAAGTGCCAAAAAGCGGAATATCAAAATAAATAAAATCATTTTTCCCTGAATAGTTTTTAAAGAATTATTCAGGACTTTGAACTTGACTGCAGTGCTCAGTCCCTTGTTGAGATGGGGGAGGTTGATTATTTTATTTATTTATTCTGATAATACTATGTCACAGGGGCTACCAGTGCCATTGGTCAGCCCCTGTCACATTGTAGGAGCACAAGATGGCGCCGATGACCATGTGACAGGGGCTGACCAATGGCACCGGTAGCCCCTGTGACAAAGGCTATCGGCGCCATGATGAAACCGGCACCGAGGGTGTGAGAGTGCAGGGGATGGCTCCCGGACTCCCTGCTGGACCACCAGGGAGTTTTGGTAAGTTTTGGGGGGGTCAGGAGGGTGGGGGGTTGTAGTTAATTTTAATTTTAGCTGGGATCCAAATAGAAATCACCGTATTAATGCAAAGGGGCGCCATACGGCCGAATGCAACGTATCTGCACCCCAACGAATCTGAATCACGAATGCAACTTATGGCATCCCTCTGCACATCCCTATTAGGGAATCCCTGAGGCAAAAGGAGGGGCTAATCCATTCTAAATAGTGGCAGTGTATTTTGTATTTAAAAAGGAGAAGGAGCTGTTTCAGTGTGCTCTACATATTAGGTCCCCAGGCTAGCACAGACAAGGAGATACTGCCCTATCTTTTGAAGAAGAGTGAAAGGGAGAGAAGCAGAGAAAGCAACAGGAGACGCCCAATGGAGTTTCCACTGCTAGGATACAGGACACTGCCAGGTTGGACTTTGAGCTTCACCGTGGACCCCAAGTGCTGAGGTAGTGGATGCAGTCATTGTTAGGTGATCCTAGTCCACCCCATGGAGGATAAGCTTATTCCGAGCCCCTGCCTTTAGGGACATATCCCTAGAGATAAAAAAAACATAACATCCTGACTGGGAAATCAGGGGAACATGGATGTACTTAGACACCTATTTATGTCACTTATTTCTTTTCATAACTATCACAGTAAACTTTGTTTTAAACACCCATCCAGTGAATCCAGCCTCCTTTGTAAATGTGTCTTTCTCAAAGAGCTATGGTAACACACACACGCACATACTCCGGTGTCCCCAGAATGGCTATGGTGCTGCCTCCCGCCATGCTCCTCCCAGGTACCTACTAGGGTGGCGCGCACGCGCCACCCATGTCTTTATTCCAACCTTGGCGTGAACCTCGGGGGCATCCTCCCTTGCTGACGTCATGCCATCCGGGTATATAACCTATTCTAATTTGCTAGCTCGTTGAGTTAGCAAGGACTCAAATCCGTTCCTGTCTACGCTACTCTGCCGCTTTGGGATAACTGCTAACCTGGGTACCCGCTCCTCGGGGGCCCTCTGTTTTATTTCAGGTGCCTTACAGGGAACAGGTACTCGCTCCTCGAGGGCCTGCTCTCCCTGCCTCGATGCCTGCACTCTCTTCTTCAACCTGGTGGAATCACATACTTACACAGCAAACACCTAGTGAGTACTCTAACCCTCAGTCCATTTCATCCACAGTACTACCTTGCTGGGAAACCTGCTTCGGAGACCAACAGGGTGAGAAAGGCTCCCTCTCCCGAGGTCCCTGAGGCTGCTACTACCAGACTGCCTCACTACTGCCACCTCTTTTGGCACTCCTCAAGCTGTATAATAAAGTACTAACTGAGTTTGTGGATTCTGAGTCTAGCCCAGTACTGTGGCTCCTCAAAGGGCTCCTCCCCGTGGGCGTGGTCATCTGCCATAGTACCCAAGGATCCACCCAAACACCGCTTAACCATAACAGATTGCTAACTCCATGGATTCGGCTCAGCTTACTGCATTATAGGCCATTCCATGCCTGGCTCAGTGAATCTACGAACAGCAGAATGTGCTGGAGGGTTTGACCGCTGCATTCAACCTACTGCACACACAGATGAACTTACCTACCACCACAGGTAAAGAAGCTACACCGTCTGAGGTGATGGTCAAGACTATTGTACCTCTATTTGCTCTTACCCCCTTCTCGGGGGAAGTTTGGAGATGCAGAGGTTTCATTAACCAGTGTTGCATGCACTTCTCCCTGCAACCCAGCCATTTTCCCACAGCTTATGCCAAGGCCACCTATATCTTGTCTTATCTAGATGGGAGAGCATTGTCTTGGGCCTCTTCGCTGTGGGAGCACGAAGATCCAATTCTTCATGACCTTGAAGAATTCCTTGAACTGTTTAAATCAGTTTTCGATGACCCTGCCCGATATACCACTGCAGGATCTTCTTTGGTTCACCTGAAGCAAGGTAATAAACCATTAGCTGACTTCACTATCGAATTCAAGACACTGGCGTCTGAATTGTATTGGGAACCGAAATGCCTGAAGTCCCTCTTCTTTGAAGGACTGAACTCTCGTCTGAAGGATGAGCTCGCCGCTCGAGAAATGCCAGAGACCTTGGCTGAACTAGTGAGGTTGGCATCAAGGATTGATCACTGACTTTGTGACAAGGTTCAAGAGACCAAGACTCCCATAAAACCCTTTCAGGGTGAAGCTCGAGTTAAGTCCACACCCAGGCCTACTCCCTCATTCCCAGTTGCTGGCAAAGAAGAGCCTATGCAATTAGGCCGCAGCCACCTGACTTCAAAAGAGAGAACACAGAAGAAATTGGGGCTCTGCATGTACTGTGGACAAGCTGGCCATGCTGTTAAAACATGCCCTATATGTCCGGAAAACCGGCAGACCTAAGTCCTGCAGGAGAACTCTTCTTAGGTCTTACTGCTCCTTCTCCTCTGCTCTCTCTTCCTGTATCCTTGATCTGCGGACCCTTAGACTATCAGACTCTTGCCCTAGTGGACTCGGGGGCAGGAGGCAATTTCATTCTACAACAATTAGTGGAGCACCTACGGATCCCCACTACCACTATGAAGTCGCCACTACTTCTGTCGTTCATTCATGGAGAGCCCTTACCAGATGAAGTAACCCAACTCACCAAACCAGTATGTCTACGGACCGGTACTGTCCATTCTGAAACTATCTCCTTTTTGTTTTAGAGAAGGCCATGCACCCTATAGTACTGGGATTACCGTGGCTGCAGCAGCATATGCCTCAATTCAATTGGGCTACACTGGAACTTTCACGTTGGGGTCCAGATTGCCATGGTAAATGCCTGATGGAGGTCGCTCCTATACCCTGCATGCCAACCACCCCAGTAATGACGGGGTTGCCGCCTCAATATGCATCTTTCCAAGATGTCTTTTCAAAAGAAGCTGCAGACGTACTACCGCCTCACAGACCCTATGACTGCATTGTTAATCTGAAGCCTAACACTGAACCACCCAAGGGACGGGTGTACCCCTCTCCATAGCGGAGAATAAAGCCATGTCCGAATATATTCAGGAAAACCTCCAAAAGGGCTTCATAAGACCCTCCAGGCTTCTTCTTTGTGGGGAAGAAGTATGGAACATTACGTCCATGTATAGTTTACAGGGGTCTCAACGAGATAACAGTGAAAGATTTAATTTAATTTAATTTAAAATCTTTTCTATACCATCAATAAGATAGATACCGTCATAACAGTTTACAATAAGGCACATAAATTAATGTTGCTAAATGTATTAAATTATATCAATTAAACAGGTGCCATCAAGTTACGGTAACATATAGTTATATAATAAATATTATTTGGTGAGTGTGATAAATCATGTCCATTCCTATCTGTATCAGTTTTAAATACACAAATAGATTAATAATTGTATCTTATCCTTTGGTGGTGAACAAAAAATTAAAATAAAATACACACATACTGATTAGGGTGATGTGTGTGTGGGCGTTCTACTGTCCGCATTCTACATTTCCCTGGGTTCTATTCTTCATTCTCTTTGTGATACACTTGTTTAAAGAGCCATGTTTTTAAACTTTTTCTGAAGGTTTTGATGTCTCTTTATAATCTGATCTCTAAAGGCATGGTGTTCCATAGTATGGGACCTGCTAAGGTTAGCACCCTTTCCCTTACTTGGGTTAATCTTGCTGTTTTGACTGAAGGAATGGTTAGGAGTGCATTGTTTGCTGATCTCAGGTTTCTGTGAGGGACGTGTACGCGATGTGTACGCGAAGATCGTTATCTTCGAGTACATGTCGCAAAGATAACGTTATCCCCTGCCTCTGATCTCAGAGCTATTTGACAGACTACAGGGAGCCAAGATATTTTCCAAGCTTGATCTGAAAGGAGCCTACAACTTCGTATTCGCGCTGGCGATGAGTGGAAAATGGCCTTCAACACCCGGGACAGTCACTTTGAATATTTAGTGATGCCCTTCGGCCTGTGCAATGCCCCAGCTGTCTTTAAAAATTTAATGAATGACATTTTCCGGGATCTCCTCTATAAATGTGTCATTATCTACCTAGATGACATCTTGATATTCTCTCAAGACATAACCACTCATCTGGAGGATGTCAAAAGTGTGCTGCAAAGACTCCGTGAGAATCATCTTTATGCCAAGCTATCCAAGTGCAAATTCAACAAGGAATCAGTGCCTTTCTTGGGCTACATAGTTTCCAACCAAGGCTTTCAAATGGATCTACAGAAGCTGGAGAGCATTAAGAAATGGGCACAACCCACCAGTCTAAAGGCTCTCAGACATTTCTTAGGTTTCACCAAGCATTGTAAGGACTTTCATCAAGAACTACTCCTCACTCACAGTTCCGCTTACAGCTATGACAAAGAAAGGTGCTAATGTTGCAAATTGGTCTCTGGAGGCAATAGCTGCATTCCAGAAATTAAAAGATGCCTTTTCAAGCAAGCTGTGTCTCCAGCACCCAGATCCCACCAAGCCCTTCATCATTGTTGATGCCTCAGACGTTGGCATAGGGTCCATACTAAGCCAGGCCGGTGGTTCGAAGGCTTTACAACCATGCTCATTCTTCTCCTGTCGCTTCTCTCCAGCAAAGAGAAATTACGGAATAGGAGATTAAAAAGCTCCTGGCTATAAATATGGCATTCGAGGAATGGTGCCCTTGGCTCGAAGATGCGCAACATCAAGTCACTGTTTTTACAGACCATAAGAATCTGGAGTATCTCTACCATGCACAGAGCCTAAATCATAGACAAGCAAGATGGTCTCTGTTTTTCAACAGATTCAACTTTGTGCTAAAATACCACCCTGGAGATAAGAATATCAGAGCAGATGCCCTATCTCGCTCATTCCTCTCAGAGGACATTCCAGAAGAAGCGCAACACATCATTGACCCAGAAAGGGTTATTTTGGCAGCTACTTATTCAGCACCTGCAGGAAAAACTATCGTACGCAAGAACCTCGGGAAAAAGTTGTTAGCATGAGCTCACGACTGGCCAATACAGAACTCTGTCTAAGCTACAAAACTTTTATTGGTGGGCCACCATAAAGGAAGACACATTCTCCTATGTTGCTTCCTGTGCAAATTGTGCCAGACAGAAGACGCCACCCGGTAGTCCTTGGGGCCTACTCCAACCCTTGCCAGTACCAGACGAACCATGGACACACATTGCTACAGACTTTGTGGTAGACCTACCACTCTCAGGAGGAAAAACATGATTTGGGTAACAGTAGATTGGTTCTCAAAGATGGCTCACTTTGTGGCTCTCCCTGGCTTACCCACCACCATGGAGCTCGCCAAGCTCTTCATCACGCACATCTTCCATCTCCACGGCATGCCTAAGCACATAGTCTCCGATCGAGGAGCTCAATTCACAGCTAAGCTCTGGAAGGCACTATGCAAGAAGTTTGATATTTCTATCGACTTCACCTCAGCATACCATCCTCAGCAAACAGAGAGAATGAACAGGACACTCAAGCAGTTCATTTGTACCTACGTGAACACTCGGCAGAATGATTGGAGTGAACTGTTGCCCTGGGCTGAATTTGCCATCAATTCTCATCCAGCAACATCCACTGGATCAACACCATTCGAAGTGGTTTATGGACGATTACCACTGCCACCACTGCCACTTCCATTATCAGTGTCGTCCCCGGCAGCTCAACCTACTGCCAAAGATATTCAACAACTTTGGACTCAGACAAAAGAGATGCTTCTTAAAGCAGGACTTCGAGCTAAAAAGGGATACGATGCTCACCACTGCAAAGCTCCAGATTTCCAGTCTGGTGACAAAGTCTGGCTATCCACTAAGCACTTAACACTTAAACTACCTTCAGCTTGCTTTGCTCCACGTTTCGTTGGACCATTTCCCATTCTCCAATGATTATTTATTTATTTATGTATTTATTTTAAAACATTTCTATACCGTCTTTTCACGAACAAAAAGTTGACCAAAACGGTTTACAAAGATTGTTCAAGAGATAAAAATAAAAATTGGAGATAAAACAAATAAATAAACATTGGTAAATAGTAATAAAACATCAAATTAGGAGAAAACAAATTCTAAAACAAAAAATAGCACAGCAAAGAAAAAAAATTACAAAATATTCATTAAACCCTAATTCTAATAAATATCTCCTTAAAGTATAAGTATTAACTAAACTGAGTTTTTTTTACAATAAACAAGATAAAGTCAGAAAAAACCTTTAAGAAAGAATTACACCATATTTCGTCTGAGAATACCAAATCAAGAGTATAGGTAACTGAAAAAGCAGTAAATTACAGATCAGAGAGGATTTTGCGAATCTATTTCTAGATCCGCAAATGCCTCTCTGAATAAATAAGTTTTAACTGATTTCTTAAATTCTTTGTGATTAACAATTTATCTCATAGTATTTGGAAGTGAATTCCAAAGTAAAGGGCCTGCTACTGAAAAAGCTCTTTCTCTAGTTATATTCAATCTAGCAAGCTTAATCGTAGGAACATCCAATAAATTTTTGTTCACAGATCTGAGGCTTCTTGTTGGTTTATAAAGCCGCAGTGAGGTACATAACCAAGTTGAATCAGGGTCGTGAATTAACGAATGAATAATGGATAACACTTTATATTTGATTTGAAACTTAATTGGAAGCCAATGTAAGTCACTTGTAGTCTGAAGCTACCACCTACATTGAAGATCCACAATGCGTTCCAAATCTCACTATTGAAGCCATTAATCCTTAATAAGTTTTCACCGAAGACCCCTGAAGCTACACCTAAGGGGTGTGCATCCGTTTTCCACGTATTTGTAATCCGCAACTTATTTTTTGCAATCTGAAAAATACGTGGGGAGGTGAAACGCATCGCGACTCCCCACGTATTCAACAGATATCCGTTTTATTCAGCCTCCTAAATAAACATTTAAACCTCCTGACCCCCGCCCCCCAAGACTTACCAAAACTCCCTGGTGGTCCAGCGGGGAGTCAGGAAGTCATCCCTGCACTCGTTTGCGGTTTCCTCACGGCGCCGATAGCCTGTGTCACAGGGGCTGCCGGTGCCATTGGTCAGCCCCTGTCACATGGTCACCGGCGCCATCTTGTGCTCCTACCATGTGACAGGTAGGTCATGTGGCAGGAGGTCGCTCCGGGACCCTCGTTGGACCCAACCGGAACTTTTGGCCAGCTTGGGGGGGCCTCCTGACCCCCACAAGACTTGCCAAAAGTCCAGCGGGGGTCCGGGAGCGACCTCCTTTCACGCCGTCCTCCGATTCCAATAGTCAAAATGGCGCCGATTGCCGCCATTTTGAGACTCAAAATCGCCGTCCCGCCAATATTCAAAATGGCACCATTTTGAGTATTGGCGGGACAGTGATACTCAAAGCGATCGGCGATCGGCACCATTTTGAGTATTGGTGGGACGGCGATACTCAAAGCGATCGGCACCATTTTGAGTATTGGCGGGACGGCGATTTTGAGTCTCAAATTTTGACTATTGGAATTCTTGGACTTCTTTGGCTAAAATACTGGATAAAGAGATGCTGCAGGACTTCCAAAAATTGCATCCTCAGAAACCAAGACCTGGTAGGAAACAGCGTGGACACCCTTTGAAGAGGGGTACTGTTGCATCCATCAGTGCTAGATGGCTTCGCCCCATTTGCCTCACCTTGTTCACGGCTCCTCCTGCTTACCTAGGAAAGCTGACTACCACCGCATCTATAAGCCAACCTCTCCAGCGTTCCCGGAACGGCTATGGTGCCAACTACCACCATGCTCCTCCCAGGTACCTACTAGGGTGCACACGCACATGAACCCCCCACGTCTTTATTCCTACCTTGGCGTGAACCTCTGGGGCGTCCCCCCTTGCTGATGACACGCCATCCAGTATATAACCTATTCTAATTTGCTAGCTCGTTGAGTTAGCAAGGACTCTAATCCGTTCATATGTACGCTACTCTTCCGCTTCCATGCTGCCACTGGAAGCTCTCTCTCTGCCCTTTGGGGTAACTGCTATCCTAGGTAACCGCTCCTCGGGGGCCCTCTGCTTTATTTCAGGTGCCTTACAGGGAACAGGTACTCACTCCTCGAGGGCCTGCTCTCCCTGCCTCGGTGCCTGCACTCTCTTCTTCAACCTGGTGGAATTGCATACTTACAGCAAACACCTAGTGGGTATTCTCTCAGTCTCTCTCATCCACAAGTACTACCTTGCGAGGGAAACCTGCTTCAGAGACCAATGGGGTGAGAAGGGCTCCCTCTGCCGAGGTCTCTGAGACTGCTACTACCAGACTGCCTTAAGCTGTATAATAACGAACTAACTGTGTTTGTGCATTCTGAGTCTAGCCCAGTATTGTGGCTCCTCACGGGGCTCCTCCCCGTGGGCATGGTCATCTGCCTCAGTACCCAAGGAGCCACCCAAACACCACTTAACCATAACAACAATGACAAGGTTATGTAAACAAGGTACAATCCAGAAAAAACAGTATTAGGTACCCACATTTGACTATGCCATATACTATACTCACCTTGCTGCCGTTGATGTTCCATGGTGTTTAGATGGCCAACTCATCCCACAGCAGCTTCTGAATGATTGCTGAGCATCAGCTGCTCAGATGGGATCAAGGTAATGTGGCTGCCTGGTCGCCTCAGTGACCAGGCAGCCACATTACCACATTACCATACTGTCCTGCTTCTGTTTCACTAGCCACCTTAGGTCCCGCAACTTGAGCATTAGCTCACCAATGCTGTGGTTGTGGTGGTAGATGCTATTAATGGCATGCCAGATCCTCTTCCAGACCTGCTTCTTCCTGTAGGACCCCACTCTCTTGGACTGGAGATAGAACAGCAGATTTGGAAGCGCATAACATGCTCTTCCAGCATATCTATCTAACCAAGTAGGAAGTTGGGCTTTCTGCTCATTGCTCTACATTCCTGAGACATGGTGTAAGTAGGACAAGAAATGGAAACTATCCTTTTGTAAGATAGGTAATTTGCACGAGTATCCAGCCGCAACGCGGCTCGAACAAATCTACAACCGATTTTATAACATGCGTGCGCAGCCGTGCACATGTTATAAAATCCAGGGTTGGCGTGCGCAAGGGGGTGCACAATTGTGCAACTTGCGCGTGCCGAGCCATGCAGCCTGCCTCGGAGGGAACTTTCCTTCCGCTCCCCCACCCCCCCGCACATTCCCCTTCCTTCCCTTACCTAACCTGCCCCAGAGCCCTACCTTGAACCCCCCTTACCTTTGTTGAAGAAGTTATGCCTGCCTCCCAGCAGGCGTAACTTACACGAGCCGGCCGATGGCCGGCCCGCGATCCGAGGCACAGCGGCAAATGGCCGCTGTGCCTGGAGGCTCAGGCCATGCCCCACCCCCACCCCTGGACCGCCCCTTTTTGCACATCCTGGGGCTTGCACGTGCCGCCAAGCCTATGCGCGCACAGGGGCAGCTTTTCGGGGGTTGCGCACGTATCTTATGCCCATAGCCCTTTGAAAATCTGCCCCTATGCGCACAGGTGGGGTCAATGTGCACAAACAAGTGTTGTGTGCATGTCTAATTAAAGTTCATGCAGAACATGTGCATACACGATGATTTGTGTGTGTATTATGTGCTCATATGTTGATTTGTGTGTGTATAATTTAAAATACTTAATCATAATTGCGGCAATTAGGCAGCTGGTTTCTTTTTTTTTTCAAAATAGTGTTTATTGGAAAGAGGAAGTAGTACATTCTACATATTCAAAACATAAACTACAACATCACAAAGACTGAGAAAATCACCAAACCTTTCTAGAACGAGTATGCAAATGCTACAAACTTCATATCCTTTCCATTTTCTTCACTTGAAAATGCTTCCCCCACTCACTCATTCTACCCCATACATACAACACACACACATCCCTCCACTCATTCTTACCCCATCCCCTTCCCTTTCCAGACCCCAAGAACCAGCCCTAGACCATCTGTTAGGGGATTCAAAAGAACCCCCCGATACACGCATGGGGAGTAAACAAACCTTCAACTAGAGTTATTATCACAGGACATTGCAAAATGAAGATACATTTTACCTCCCTCTCTACGATTTACTATTTAAGGATCCAAACCATTTATTGGAATTACCCATAGCTAACAGATCATCCCTGAAATCCTGAGACAGGTGTACAGAAAAGGTCTTCCAGCAAGCACAGTATGCACTGCATACACAAATGTGCTTGTGCCAGATGGAGAGTCAAGCCATTCCATCTGCATCACCAGTACCATTTTGAGATACCAGAAATCAAAGGTAGCTACTTCTTCCCCAGCTCAATTGGTTAGAATACATTTACATGCGAGCTGAAGAGCCAGATGTACAAAGTTTTCCCCTCCTGCTTTACCATGACTGGAAGCTAACCTATCATTGACAAGTAAAATAACTTTATCTGATTTTGGGATCGCTAAGCCTGTACATTGTCGAATGGATGCAAACACTGCATTCCGAAAAGCATCACTTGCTTTTACAATACAAAAACTGATGAATTAAAGATCCAATGTCCTCATATTTTATGCACATAAATGCTGGCATCAACTTCATTCGATATCTCTTGACATCATCTATGATGGCATGATGGAGCAATTTAAATTTAATTTTCCTCAGGCGAGTATGAATAGCATTTGAATACAGCAGTTTGGCCATGGATTCTTTAGAAATATCATCCTCCAAGGCTGTACTCTAGTAAGCAGCAAGAGATGCAAAGTGTTGATCTTGTAAATCCTTTTTACAAACCTTATGCCACTTTGAGATAGACTCCTAGGGGTGTGCATTCGGATTGACCGCATTAGTAAAACGCAACTCATATTTTTTTTTTTACTTAAAAAATTGATTCGACATAAACGATCGGATTTCCCACATATCGAACATAGATATGTTCGATATGTGGGAAATCGCGATTGTTGAGCCAAAATAAAAATATAAACCCCCTCACCCTCCTTAATCCCCCCCCCCCGACTTACCACAACTCCCTGGTGATGGAGCGAGGAGTGAGGACGCCATTTCTGCAATCCTTGCCGAGAAGCATGTGACGTCGGCGGCACGTCGAGTGACGCGGCGTCACGTGATTCCCGGCGAGTTCGCGCCGGACGGCTCGTTCGGCCCAAAAAGAACTTTTGGCCAGCTTGGGGGGGGCCTCCTGACCCCCCCAAGCTGGCCAAAAGTTCTTTTTGGGCCGAACGAGCCGTCCGGCGCGAACTCGCCGGGAATCACGTGGCGCCGCGTCACTCAGACGCGACGTCACGTGATTCCCGGCAAGTTCGCGCCGGACGGCTCGTTCGGCCCAAAAAGAACTTTTGGCCAGCTTGAGGGGGTCAGGAGGCCCCCCCAAGCTGGCCAAAAGTTCTTTTTGGGCCGAACGAGCCGTCCGGCGCGAACTTGCCGGGAATCACGTGACGTCGGACGAGCCGGGAATCACGTGACGCCGCGTCACTCGACGTGCCACCGACGTCACATGCTTCTCGCCAAGGATTGCAGAAATGACGTCCTCACTCCTCGCTCGATCACCAGGGAGTTGTGGTAAGTCTGGGGGGGGGATTAAGGAGGGTGAGGGGGTTTAAATTTTTTTTTTTGCACATATGTACATATACCCAACTCATTGGATTTTTTTTATGTCCATATTGGCCGCAAGTGGGACCCCCTTTCGGACATAAAAAATATGAACATAAAATTTTGCTCTGCACATCCCTATAGACTCCTGCATGGTAGATATTTCCTGAAGCTCATGAGCAAAAGAAATCTCTTTCTTAAAGGTATTGTCCTCCCATTTCAAAGTACCCAGATAATGTCATGCTTGAAGATATGCAAAGAACTGGGCGCTATCTGAAATGATTGAGAAAGCATAGTAAAAGAAAGGCCTACTGGTCAATCAAACAAATGCAAGATATGAGAAGTAAGTCCCAGCTTTGCCCACTGTTGAAAAGTAATGGCTTATTCTGTACCTGGGGAAAAATTACTGTTGCCTAAAAGTGGCAGTAATAAAGATCTTTAACCCTGAAATCCCTCTTTTTTTCCTTAACCAACGCCATGCCTGCACACAAGGCTGCAGAAGAAGGGGACTTGAGAATGTTAATCTGTGAATTTCTTGATCTGAAGAGTGAATTAGATACAATGGAGACCAAGGATACAGGATGCTTTCAATTAAACCAGTCTCACAAAAAGCATATTTTCCAGAAATCCTCTCTCCTATGAAACGCAACTGACAAGCTACATTGAAAATCTTGTCAGGAAAATCAATTCCCCCTGCTTCCTTAGTGCCCATGAGTTTAGCTAAGCTTATCCTTGACCCCTTACCATTCCATATAGAAGTTAAGAAAGAAGATTGCAACAAGTTAATATCCTGTGCCGTAAGCCAGCATGGAAGCATTTGTAACTTATATTAAATTTTCGGAATTATCACCATATTTAGAGGCGCATACCTACCAAACAGCGACAGCAGAAGTGACTGCCAAGCTCTTGGCTGTTCCTAAACATTCGTGATTGTGCCCCATATGTTCAGCTCATATAAGGGATTTAGGTCCCTAGGGATCCACATTCCCAAATATTTGATTTTGTCTTGCGCCCAAGTGCGAGGAAAGGGGTTCACCCAAGACTCAGCCGGTTTGGGATCTAATGCTAAAGCCTCAGACTTGGTAACATTTATTTTCAAACCTGCTATGAGATGGAATTGTGAAAATAGGCTGATGATTTTAGGTATACTATGTCACGAATGATCTACAAATAAAAGAATATCATCCGAGGACCCCACTTGCAGGCCTATGCAGAACGGAGATTTCAGTTGAAAACCCCTTTCTGCATGTACTTCAACACACATTCTCTACAAGCAAAAGTTAATGCTGATTCAGCAAGGAGTTTTATATGCAGAAAATGCATGTTTTTAAATGGGAGTACTGCTTAATGTCCTCGCAGGGAAATCTCATTCCAATGAGGACAATAAGCATTTCTCCCTGATGCAGAGAAGGCATCTTGTCAGCGCATCTTATTTTGCACTGGAAAGTCAACCCCTGGTTACAGCTGGAATTAAGTTTGCAGCACTTTTATAAAAAGTGCCAAAAATTAACAGAAAGATGAAAATTGTCTAATTTGCCCTAGACCACCCCTATGCATCACTTACACACCCCCAGCCCCTACTAGCCCTCCCACATGCACCACTTATCCCACATTGGTGGAAGGCTCCTCTATTAAACGCTTCCCTCAGCTCCTCCCATGCCTGCATACTACTGCATACATTGTGCCTCACACCAGCAAGCAGAAATAGCCAATGTTGATTGTCTTCCACCAGAACACCAAGCGGACAATGTCCCTGATGGTAAAATTTGGCTGGTGCACTGGTGGAGGCATCTTGAAGCCGAAAACCCAGGAAGAACAGGAAGTTCCGCCCTCGCGTGCATGCATAACCGGGCCCGGCCACATCTACATTCGCGCACCTTACAATTTGTGCACACATTTGCGCACATGTTGAAAAATGCCCTCCTTGACATGCGCACGCGCTAGGGATGTGCAGACAAAAAGTTTGCATTCATAAGTTGATAAGTTGAAGGTGAGGGTTGATTTCGTTCAATATGGACATATGGAGAATCCCATAAGTTGAGGGTCTGTCCATACGTTCACCGGTTCCATAAATAAAAATTTAAACCCCTCACCCTCCTTAATCTCCCCCCAAGACTTAACAAACCTCCCTGGTGGTCCAGCGGGGAGTCAGGAAGCCATCGCTGTTTTCCTTTGCGAGGAGCACGTGACGTCGGCGTCACGTCGGAGTGACGCGGACGTCACGTGTTTCTCCGCGCCTCCGCTCCGGGACCCCTGTTGGACCCAACCGGAACTTTTGGCCCCCCAAGCTGGCCAAAAGTTCCGGTTGGGTCCAACGAGGGTCCCGGAGCGGAGGCGCGGAGAAACACGTGACGTCCGCGTCACTCCGACGTGACGCTGACGTCACGTGCTCCTCGCAAAGGAAAACAGCAATGGCTTCCTGACTCCCCGCTGGACCACCAGGGAGTTTTGGTAAGTCTTGGGGGGGTCAGGAGGGTGGGGGTTTAAGTGTTTATTTAGGTTCAACGTATTCAACGTAGCTATGTTGAATAAGTTGAAAATGCGATGCGTTGCGCATCATCACTTTTTTTAAGTTAAAAAAAAAAAAGTTGCCTTTTACATATGCGTTCAAAACGAATGCACACCCCTAGCACGCGCGTATATCTAGAGTCTTTTGAATAACAGTCTGTAAGAACTTTGTGTTATAGCAGTTTGTGAAGTGACAATTGCCAATACTGCTGCTCATTGTTTCTGTAAAAGAAAAAGAATTCTACTGTAGAGCTCCTTATTTACCATAGCATTGTAAGAAAACACATTATGTGCCATTATTAGAAATACGAACCAACAAAAATGCTTTAAGAAAAATGTTCACAGTATACTTAGGGGCAGGAAAAAAGCAAAAGAACAAAATGTAAGAGAAAAATTGAGTTTGCTTTGCTCTGAATGGAACATGGCATTTTATAATGTGATTTTTGACAGTAATTTGATTGCTGTGGTGCTGGCATTTGAAGCGTGACAAATTAAGTAAAAAAGATGAATTTACCAGAGCAACGAAAAAGGATGTCTTGAATGACAATCTTTATATTCAATGCATGTTGTTGTTTGTTTGTTTTTTTTTTAAAGAATAACATTAACTAAATGAGTGCTAATTATTGCTAGAAAATAATCAATCTAATAATATTAACATCTTTTACCTCTAAACAATATTTGTATAGGATGGAATTAGGGTGATATACTTATTAGTGTAATATTTAGAATTTTTCAAAAATAACTTCAGGTGACATATAAATATTCTCTCTGAATATAAGATTATTTAAAGAATAAATTGTATATGCATTTTTTTTTCTAAGTCCTCTTAATGTTAGTCAGAAGCAAGGTATCATACCTTTTACCTTTCAAAGATAAAAAATACAGTCCTATTCCTATATTTCTGTTATGAATACATGAACCTCTCAGAATGGCTATTATCTTTCAACTGCTACCTACTGAATGGACAATAAAGTGGCAGATAAGTTTCAACATTGATAAAAGAAAAATAAAGTACATAGAGCTGTTTTTTTTTTTTTTCCAAACGTCTTATGTATAGTAATGGACTCTAATTCCACTCAGAGAAGCAGTTTTGTGGATAGTTCTTTAAACACATCAGCCCAGCGTGCAGATTTCAGTCAAGAGCACAATGATTTTGGCCAGCTTGTGGGGGTCAGGAGGCCCCTCCAAGCTGGCCAAAAGTTCCTTTTGGGCCCAACGAGGGGTCCGGGAGCGAACCCGAGGGGAATCATGTGACGCCGCGTCACTCCGACGTGACGCCGACGTCACGTGCTCCTTGCAAAGGAGTTCAGGAATGGCGTCCTGACCCCGCTGGACCACCAGGGAGTTTTGGTAAGTCTTGGGGGGGGGGGGGGGGGCGGGATTAAGGCGGGTGAGGGGTTTAAATTTTTATTTGCACATATGGACATAGACTCAACTTATGGAATTCTCCATATGTCCATATTGACCGCAAATGGGACCCCCTTTCGACTTATGGACTTATGAACTTAAACTTTTGGTCTGCACATCCCTAATAGGAACCTATTGGGGTCTATGCACTAAAACCCCTTCAAAAGCAGCTTGCACACAGGGAGCATAACTTTAATAAAACAGTATATACGGTATGTACACGTAGAACTCTACTACTGTATTTTATAACCTGCACAAATATGCGTAGGTTATAAAATATGTGATAATGTACCTAGCAACTTGTTCCTGTAAGCAATTAAATGCACAAATACATATTATATTTATCCAGCTTGGAAGCACTTCTCAGACTTAACAATCTATTTTACATAGCCGGATAAATAGCACCTTTCACTTCAGACTTATCCAGCTTTCTGACTTATCCAGATAAGTAGCACTCTTAAGACATTCAGATAATAGCGTCAAAGCTGCTACTTAACTGGCTTAATCAGAACTTATCCTGATAAGTGGTATGCAACTATTTTACCCACGTGTTTTGACTTCTAATTTTAAAAATATACATGTAGAGATATAACTTGCATAATTTATATGTATTTATTATTCCCCAAAAATTGGGTTTTATGCATGTAATTCAGGTGATTTTCTAACATGCATGCAGCAATGAAATTACCAGTGTTACTAATTAGTCTACCGGTTCACACAGTCATTCTGCAGGTCATGGAGATCCTCCTGACTCTTCAGCCTCAACTCCCCCCATTTCACCCAGAACCCTCACCTAGTCAGTATTTTACTTTTAAGATGCTTATGATCACTTACTCCAGATAAAGCATAGATGTAAGTATACGTGAGTAAGATGCCAAATCTACATGCACAAATCTCTTATAAAATAGCAACTTACATGTATAAAAGTTGGCTCTCCACCTGGGAATGTCCCCCGAACTGCCCCTTTTTTACATGAGAGTAGAATTACTTGCACAGCCTTACTTATGTGTGTGTGTTGTAAGTTTCTAAATAGTATATGCACAATTATATGCTATTTACTGTAGTATTTTATAATCAGTGAGTATCTGGTCCGCGAGGATTATAAAATACATGCATGTCCACCTCCTAATATGCGCGCAGATGCTTCAGTATGCACAAAGCTGCAATGCATTGAAACTGCTAATTTTTTCTGTAAACATATGCACGTATATTTTATGAGCAAGAAAAATAACTTGTTTGCATAAAACCATGATTTACAAGCAGAGACTGGTATATTTTAAAATATGCGCATGTACTTGAAATCACCAATTTGCTGATACCTCCACCAGTTCATCCATCTCCAATTCATTGAAAACCTCCTAGTACTTTTCTCTGAACTATCCACAGTTCACCCAGACCTCACTCCCAGCAATAGCAGCCAATAGACAAGTCTGATATCATATGCACTAGATAATTAGGTGTAAAATTGTTCAAATGTGTTCACGTAAATCTCTTATAAAAAAAACATAGAAACATAGAAATGACGGCAGAAGAAGATCAAATGGCCCATCCAGTCTGCCCAGCAAGCTTCACACTTTTTTTTTTCTCATACTTATCTGTTACTCTTGGCTCTTAGTAACCTTTGGTTCTATTTCCCTTCCACCACCCCCCCCCCCTTCACGTGTGTACTTCTTGCCCCCAAACTGGAATGCCCCAGATCACCTCTTTTTGCACAAGTAAATGTGCACAAAAAAACGTAAATACTTGTGTACTTTTAATTTTTATAAAATAACATGTATAAGAGTACAAGCTACTTACATACATATATATATATATATATATATATATATATATATATATATATATATATATATATATACCCTGGTTTGTTTCAACAGTTTCATGATCCTAGTTCTGTATTCCTCTGTTTATGTAATTGCACTATTTGAGGCACTGTTATTGTTATTATGTAAACCGTTTTGATTTGTAATCCTGTTACAAGAAATTCGGTATATAATACTGTTAAATAAATAAATAATATAATATATGATAATTTTAACTGCATAACTCCTTTGAAAATTAACTTGTAAACCTAAAAGTGCAGTGTGTGCTTACTGCATCTCAAAATCCTGTGCCCAAACTAGTTCAAGGTGAAAGGGCTGATTAGCACATGAGAACTCCTTTCCCCAATTTTATATCAAGATCTCTCTGATCCCCCCTAACACCCAGACCATGATCCAACCATCAGTGCTCCAAGCCCCTCAATCTAAGCATGCCCAATCTCCCCCCCCAAAAAAATAAATAAATAAATAAAGGCCCCCCAGTACCAAGATCCCTGTCATAAAGGTCAGTCTACTATCCCGATCTGGTGAGAGCCAACCCAATGATACTCTTGATCTTGATACAGGGATTGAGGGGGTGAATCCCCTGTGAACAGGTCCTTTAATATTGGGCTGGTTAGCCTGGGAGATTTTGGGATACATCATGCATGCTAAGAAGTTAACAACTGGTATGAGCAAGTGCAGCTAATATCTTGTTATCTCACTTTAGCATGCATACTAGCGACTTAGCAGACCTGAGAAGACTTCCACAATAGGCAAATAATCTCTCGCACTCTTACTTGGAAGGCTAAACTCCTGCCTGGCAGGGATCTATTAGCCAATTCCCAGAAATCTCTGGCAGCAGAAAACAGTAGATCTAGTTACTGTTCTAGCTCCTTTCCTCCTGGAAGCCTGTAGGGAAGGGGCTAGAGAAGGGAGCAAAGCAATTGCTTTCTGCTCTGCTGTATCTGCTACAGCTTTATCACCTCATGTCTCTTTGTCAACAGGCAGCAAATTAGAAGAAACAGGAGGGAGTGGCTGAAGCAGCTCGCTGGGATCCTGGGACTAGACTAGGGCAGAGTTGATGAGAAGACAGGAGACCATCTCCATTGCACAAGTCAGAGAACTATAAGTGATTTATGGGGAGGGAGAGAAGTTAAATGCTGAACGGGAATAGGGTAAAGCAGGGGAGAATGCTTGAGGAAGGAGAGGATAAATTTGTGGTGAGGTGAAGAAGAGTGAATGTTTGGTGGGAGCAGAGGGAATGAATGTTTGTTTGATGGTGGAAAAGGATGAATAATGGGGAGATGAAAGGGGTAGTTGAGGAGGTGAGCAGGGGTGAATGGGGGGGGGGCATAAGAGAGGAGTGAATTCCATCTACTCACTCAACTCACTGATCAGCAATCCAAACAGGCAATGTCTGGCAACTCTTTCCTCCCCATGGCCTGTGGTGCCTTGTGCTTTCCAACAGATATGAGAGGATTGAGCTAGAGTGGGGAAATATAAGTAACAAAGCAAAATGCAAAGAGGGTACCCAAAATTAAATAAAAACAAAAGATTACTTAAATCTGTCTTGTATATCCCTGAGAGGGAAGGCCTGAATTGACCTGTCATGCTAGAGGCAGGTTCTGGGTTGCCCCATGAGAGGGCTGGAAGAAGATAGGAGTGAAAGAGGGCCATGAGGAAAACACTTCTCTCATCAGTGAGGCCGGCACTGGAGAAACAGAAGGTCTGAAGTTGTGTCCCACAAGGGAGTGAGCCACTAAGTGAAAAGGGCTCGGTAAGAGAGAAGCCGTGATCACGGAAGTGGTGGAAGGCTCAAAGCAGAAGTGCTGAAAGAAGGCCACAATTAAAAAAGAGAGGAGGGGCAGGAGGCAGGCTGGTAACAGGCACCTGCAGAGGTTGCGTCAGCAGAGATGATGGAAGCCAAGGATAGGAGCTGGGGCAGTTGCAATGTTGAGACAGACCTACCTGCCTGCCATGCACAGGTGGAATGGCCAGGAGGAGAGACACTCCATTTTGAATACAGGACCGTCGGTACCTGTGACATAGTGAGGGCAAAGGCGATCTGCACCATTTTGAGTACTGGCATCGGCCGGCCGGCATGCAGGAGGTCGCTCCTGGACCCCCGCTGGACTTTTGGCAAGTCTTGTGGGGGTCAGGAGGCCCCCCAACTTGGCCAAAAGTCCCTGGGAGTCCAACAGGGGTCCCGGAGTGACCTCCTGCACTCCGGCCGTCTGATGCCAGTACTCAAAATGGCGCCGATAGCCTTTGCCCATACTATGTCACAGGGGCTACCGGTGCCATTGGTCAGCCCCTGTCACATGGTAGGCGCACAAGATGGTGCCAATTACCATGTGACAGGGGCTGACCAATGGCACCGGTAGCCCCTGTGACAAAGGTTATCAGCGCCATGATGAAACCGGTACTGAGGGTGTGAGAGTGCAGGGGATGGCTCCCGGACTCCCCGCTGGACCACCAGGGAGTTTTGGTAAGTTTTGGGGGGGTCAGGAGGGTGGGGGGTTGTAGTTAATTGTAATTTTAGCTGGGACAAGACTAGAAATCACCGTATTAACGCATCGGGGCACCATACGGCCGAATGCAACGTATCTGCTCCCTAACGAATCCGAACAACACTTTTAGCCTGGATTTGGATATGTGTAGAAAAGGAAGGAGGAAGGAGAAAACTGATGGTAATTGCACTCTAGGTCATCCTCTGTCTTCCCATAGATTACAGAGGCACTGTGTAAACTACAAAGTCAACTTAGGTTGATATTGTAGATTTGGACTTTAGCGGTTTTCTTATTTTTGAGAGTTCTTCATGTTCCTTTGCCATCAGCTGAAGTGCATAAGTACAATTAATAGCTTCTGGGTATTCACAAATAATCTCCAGCTCAGTTCTTGCTTCACAATTGGCAGTCTCTATTGCTCTAAAAGCATCCTCTGTTGAATTATCTTTCAGAAATGAAAAAGATGCTATTTTCTTCTGGCAGTGAACCAGTTCAAGAAGAAGTGACAGATCAAAACACAACATACCTGTACAAAGGAAATCCTCTAATTCTGTACCTGTTCGTCCAGGCCTTATGTCCCTAAAAGGGCTTGACCTCTATCCTCGATAGCTATGCCTGTCCGTGCAGGCCTTATGTCCCTAAAAGGGCTTGACCTCTATCCTCAATTGCTGTGCCTGTCCATCCAGGCCTTATGTCCCTAAAAGTGCTTGACCTCTAATGCTGTGCCTGGCCGTCCAGGCCTTATGTCCCTAAAAGGGCTTGACGTCTAGCGCTGTGCCTGTCCATCCAGGCTTTACATCCCTACGAGGGCTTGACCTCTATCCTCAAATGCTGTGCCTGTCTGTCTAGGCCTTACATCCATACAAGGGCTTGACCTCTGACATTGTGCCTGTCCGTCCACATTTTGAAAGTAAGAACTTAAAAGCTGACTTAAAATGTTTGGAGTTGCATATTTCATATGTTCAATAGTTTTCCTGACCTTCATAATATGGGCCATGTTCCCTAAATCTTTCTTAGGTGCCAACAGCAATGTTTCTAGTACTATAGATAACTGGTGGTAGTTGTACTCTAGTTCATCCTCTGTCTTTCCACAGTTTACAGAGGCACTGTGTAAACTACAAAGTCAGCATAGGTTGATATTGTCGATTTGGGCAGGAGATGACGTCAGCGCTTCTTTTGGTCCTAAAGGCTGAACCCTCATTACAAAGGGAACCCTCGGTCTCTGACAATTCAAAATACTAATCCTTCACAGCATGGATCTTTAAAGAAGCTTTGAAATCTTGTGCTCTACTCTAGGGGCCAACCCATTCCAGGAAGCCCTTTCTTGCTCAAAGAAAAGGGAACTCTCCCCGGGGTAGCCAACCAGCCTATCTCTTAGTACCTGTTGACCCATGTTGAATCACTGTTCACATGGCACACTACTCCACATCGCCACACTTTGAAGGCTCGTGCTCCACTCTAGGGGCCAATCCATTCTGGGGAGCCCTTTCCTGCTCAAAGGAAAGGGAATGCTCCCCTGGGTAGCCGGCCAACCTTTTTCTTAGTATCTGTTGACCCATGTTGAATCACTGTTCACATGGCACACTACTCCACATCGCCACACTTTGAAGGCTCGTGCTCCACTCTAGGGGCCAATCCATTCTGGGGAGCCCTTTCCTGCTCAAAGGAAAGGGAATGCTCCCCTGGGTAGCCGGCCAACCTTTTTCTTAGTACCTGTTGACCCATGTTGAACCGCTGTTCACATGGCACCCTGCTCCACATCACCACGCTTTGAAGGCTCATGCTCTACTCTAGGGGCCAACCCATTCCGGGAAGCCCTTTCCTGCTCAAAGGAAAGGGAACTCTCCCCATGGTAGTTGGCCAACCTATCTCTTAGTACCTATTGACCCATGTTGAATCGCTGTTCACAAGGCACCCTCCTCCGCCTCGGCCTTGAAAATTCTTGTTTGTATATCTGCTAACTCCACCAGATTTTAAAAGACCAGCGAGAGCTCACTAGATGCCAATGGAAACACCGCACTCTAGGGGTGAACCCATTCTAGGGAGCCCTTTCCTGCATAAAGGAAAGGTAACTCTCCCCAGGGCCAGCCTGTCTTGCCCCTATCAAAACCACAGGGACCTGACTACCTCAGCTCTGCCAGCCTGTCTTGCCCCTTTCAAGACCACGAGGACCAGACTACCTCCGCTCTGCCAGCCTGTCTTGCCCCTATCAGCTTTCTGACACTCTGCCTTGCTGCCATACACCAGATGACTCACTCAACTCCTTGTGGTGTTCTTGCCACTATCATGGTTCCTCAGTGTGTTGGTGCTAGTCTTTCTGCTTGCTATTTTCCCCCTTCATTGGGCTGTAGGATGTTGATGCCACTTGTCTTGCTAGTTTGCCTGTTGTGCTGCCTTTGAGGGTTTATGAATCTGTTATTGGTGCTCTCTTTTGAAGCTGTGGTGTGTTTTTGACACTCTCGCTGCTGCTTTGCACCACTGTTAAAGCACTCTTGCCACTCCTGGTACCCCTATGCCCCTTTAAGGTATCTTAGGCTATTCATGCCACCTTGGTGCCACTTTTCCACAGACTAAATACCGTGGAGCACTTTTCTTATTTGATGATTGCTCCCCAGACGTTTCATCAGAATTGATAAGAAAACTCCAATTTTGCAGCCAAAAATAAGCTGCAAATGTTATGACCTGCTGCCGTGGGCCCTCCGTGAGCAGGTACTCACCTCACGTTGTTGTCTTTCTTCAGGTGATGCGGCAGGACGCCGCCGTCGGCCTGCCTATGCAGCTGGAGCCGCGGACTGTGTTCGCCCATTGGGCCCGGAGGCCGCCCTAGTTGTCCTTGCCTGCCGCGGCAGGAGCCGCGGACTTTCTCCTGCTCCTCTTCGTGGCATGGAGCCACCCTGGGCCAGCCTTGCGGCAGGGACCCATGACGCCATCAGGGAGGTCCTCGTGGGACAGCCTGGGGGCTGTCCTGAAGCTTGCCTGCCTGTTTCCTGCTTCTTTCTGTGCTACGCTGGTGCAGGCCGCTGTCCGCGGTCCTGCACAGCTCCTACTTGCTCCTTAGGCACCGGCGCGCCCCTCTCTGCCTGATTTAAGGGGCCAGGCACAGGAAGTGTGCTGGCCCCGCCTAGGGAGTGGACTTCCTGCTCAGCCCTATAAGAGGGCTGCTCCGTCAGTCTGTCTTTGCTTTGCATCGGAGTGTCACCCTTCTGGAGGCTCCCACCTGCCAGAGCTCCATCCGGCCTTCCTGTCTTCTCCATGTTCTCCTGTTCAGTTCCAGTTTCTGTTCTTTCGTCTTGTCTTCGTGCCTGAGGTCCTGTCCAGATGTCCTGTCCAGATGTTCTGTCTACATTTCCTGTCCAGATGTCCCGGTCAGATGTCCCGTCCAGGGATCCTGATGGTCCTGTCTTGCGATGTACTGTCTTCCCGGATGTTCTTCCCTGCATCTTCATATGTGCTCCTGGCCTTCTGACCTGTTGGGCCTAGGAGTGGCCAACAGGTGGGATCTGTCCCTGCGCCTTGAAGCTTCTGTTCCCGCCATCCATCGAAACTTCGGATGCCATTGGTCCTGACATCGGAGTTCCTCCTCGCCTGGATCTTCCCTGCGCATGTCCCGCTCTCCTCGTGGTCCGTGACCAGCCTTCGGGCTGTGTAGGGTGCGCAGTGGGACAGGGTGGTCCGCGACTCAGTCCTGTGGGTGGGCTGAGTAGGGTTCCCTGAGAGACTGTGCGCTGTCCTTCTGCCCAAGTGTCTTCTGTGATGTCTTCATATCCCGAGTCTTGCTACAGTTCCTGCCTGGTTCCAGTACTCAAGCCTTGCTACAGTTCCTGCCTGGTTCCAGAACCTATATCATGTACAGCACTGATCTATCATTGCCCTGTCTTCGTGTCAAGGTTCTCAACTGCCCTCTACCTCAGGCCAGGCCTGCTGCTCCATGCTGTTCGCAGCAGGTCCGAAAGTGCTCGGAATGGTCGGAGGACCATTCAACTTCCAACATCCTCGGATGTTGGCCTTGGGAGCTTGCAGGCCTGGCAGAGGGTCAGCCGCCAGCCACGCTGGAATATGCCGTTAACCTTCAGGTCGGTCCTGGGTTCCCCTGGGGTCGGGCTGAGGCCCAAGGGTACACTAAACAAAGTAAGGCCTTCAAGGTTGCAAAGGTATGCAAGGCCTTCGACGCTGACCGTGACAGCAAATACTTCCCATATTAACTTTAATGGGAAATCGGAAAACGAATAAAACTAATCAACAAATTGGTTTTCCCCCCTATGAAATGAATGCAACAGTTTTGGGTCCCGGTGAAACGAATACCGAATCGAAACAATTTTTTTCCTTCTGCACATCCCTATTAAAAATTACTGTAATTCCAGCTGAGGAAGACTGCTGAAGTTAACTGCAGAGGCTGAAGCTGTATGTGATATCAGAGATCTACTAAAATGTAAGCAGTAGAGATGTGAATCGTGTGCCAGATTGTCTTAACGATCAGATTCGGCTGGGGGGGGGGGGAAATCTGATCATTAAGATATGTGAATTGGAATCGTTTCCGATTCCAATTGACATTGATAATTTTTTTTTGCATCTCTAAAAAAAAAAAATTTTTTTTGCACCGCTAAAAAAAAAAAAACCCACCCGACTCTTTAAATCGACCCCACTCTCCCGACCCCCCCAAAACCTTTTAAAGTTACCTGGTGGTCCAGGGGGGCCTCGGGGCGTCGGGGAGAGATCCAGGGGGGCCTCGGGGAGAGGAGAGATCCAGGGGGGCCTCGGGGAAAGATTTCCCGTTCCCAGGCATCAGCTGTTCTAAAAAAAAAAAAATGACGCCAATGCCCCTTTGCCCTTACCATGTGACAGGGTATCCGTGCCATTGGCCGGCCCCTGTCACATGGTAGGAGCACTGGATGGCCGGCGCCATCTTTAAAGATGGCGCCGGCCAGCTTTACTCATCAGCCCCTATTATAGAGTATAGTATAATAGGGGCTGTCACATTTTTTTTTTTTTAGAACAGCTGATGCCTGGGAGCGGGAAATCTTTCCCCGAGGCCCCCCTGGATCTCTCCTCTCCCCGAGGCCCCCCTGGATCTCTCCCCGAGGCCCCCCGAGGCCCCCCGGACCACCAGGTAACTTTAAAAGGTTTTGGGGGGGGTCGGGAGGGGGGGTAGATTTAAAGGGTCGGGTGGGTTTTTGTTTTTTTTAGCGGCACGGGCCTCCCTAAAAAAACATTAGCGATGGGTCGGGGCGGGTCGGGAGGGTGGGGGAGGCTAAGGGGGGTCGATGTAAAGGGTTGGGTGGGTTGTTTTTTTATCGGGCCATCGGCGCCATTTTAATTAGTGGCAGCCAAAATGGCGCCGATGGCCCGAGAGCGGGAGATCGCGCCGGGACCCCCCCCCCCCCCACTGGACCACCAGGTAACAACATTTTGGGGGGGGTTCGGGAGGGTGGGGGAGGGTAAGGAATTGGTTTTAAAGGGTCAGGGTGGGTTTAGGGGTTGTTTTGGTGTGCCGGTTTTCCTGCCCTCCCCCAAATAATTCTCGTGCCCTATTTAACGATACAATACAAATGCCCCTGACGATAAATCGGGGGCAATTGTATTGTATCGTGCACTCTAACGATTTAGGACGATTTTAAAATTATCTGACAATAATTTTAATCGTTCAAAAATGATTCACATCCCTAGTAAGCAGGACAACAGCTGGCATGGTGGTAGATCCTACCAGAGAAAATTAAAAATGATAGAAGCAGAACTATACCTGAACCACTGTTACTGTAGTAAGGAAAGAAACTTTTGCATGGAGACAGAAAGTGTGAAAGCAAAAATCAATGTGAATGACTGTTTCTTTGCAGTTGCTGCTTCAAGGACACCCTCATGTTCACTTATTCTCTTTGATACTGTGAGAATAGAGAATATTACTTATTATTTTATTTTTACCCATTAGACAGACACAGTTTGAACAAGCCTTCAGGACTACATTGAGAACTACATTGAGAAAACATTACATTGAGAAAACATTACAGTTACATATTCTCAGAATGGTTCGGGAGAACCAAAAAACAATGTAATTTTTTCTGAAAATTCTGAAAAAATTCATTTTTGGGTTAGTGCGCACTAACGGGAGTTAGTGTGCACTAACTCTTAATAGTGCACGCTAACTCCCTGTTAGTGCGCATTATCTCTGCCATGTTAGTACGTACTATCGAGAGTTAGCGCACACTAATGGGAGTTAGCGCACACTAACGGGGCCCCCCCAAAAAAACCCACCAAACCGCGGAAAAAACTAAATTCCTGCTGACCACAGAAAAAATTAAATTCCCGCATGAGGGCCCCCAAAATGAAGCCCGACACAAAACTATAACCCAAAGCACATCTCTAGTATATTTACAATTCTTATGTTATAATTGTTCCTGGATAATTGTTCTTGGTTAGTAGAAAGTGAAAATATTGCTGTTACAAACATAGTCATATCTATAAAGTATACAGAAAACATTTTTATTAGTGTTAACAAAATTGCTCATGACCAATTGCATTTGGATTCTGTTTGCTTAACCAAATATTTGTTTGATCTAATATATCTTGTTTGTTGCTCAGCAGAGGAAATTTGATTATTTGGTATACTCCATTTCCCTTCACTTCTTTTATCCTTAGTCTCACTTCCCACCGTCATGAGACTATATTCAGTAGAGTTCAGTCCCCTTTCTTACAGCACTCAGTTGGAGAGAATTGTAAGCATCTACCTTACCCACCATCAGCAACTCAGACACCATTGCAGATGAAGCTTCCCCTGGCAGGATGGTTTACACTGAGTAAAAGCCTTTGGTTTTAGCCATAAAAAGGTCATTAGAGACTTCTGTTTTCACCCTCTACATTTAAGTGGAACAGCCCTTGGCAGACTGAAGTGGATGAAGAATGGTTTGAGATGTAAGAAAGTCAAGGCAGCAGTAGTGAACAGAATGTTCAAGTAATTTGTAAGCAAAACAGCAAAAACACATCAAATCCCCAAGGGTGGGAATGTGGGGAATCACTAACAGCACAAACGTGTCAAAACCCACTTGGCATACAATATAGGGATCATAAACAGCACAGAGATGTCTATACCCCTGAGGTATGCAGTGTAGAGAATCTCAAACAGCAGAGAAGCAACTATATTTATTATTTATTTATTTTTAATTTTTATATACCGAAGTTCTTGTAAGGACTACAAATCACTCCGGTTTACATAAAACGATGGTATGCCCAAAATAGAGAAAGGGGCTTTACATGGAACATTAGAACAGAATGCCAATTTAACATAGAAATATTAAAATAAATAATAGATACAGTATAAATACAATATAAGTAAGAGAAACGTTTGAACTCAAAATCTTTGTACAGTTAAAAGATCATAATAGTAAAACTCAGTGAGGAATCCCATAAATTGGGTTTATCCTCCCGTCTGGGCAGTATTAAGAGTCTGGGAAGGCTTAGTGGAAAAGCCAGGTTTTTAGCTTTTTTTTGAACTTCTGATGACTTGGTTCCAGTCTTAGATCTGGGGGGAGCGCGTTCCACTGGTGGGGGCCTGCTGAAGAAAGTGCTCGTTTACTCAATGATGATTTTACCTGAGGGGCATGAAGTGTGCCTTTGTATGCGTTTCTAATTGGTCTAGAAGATGTATGAGGTTGAAGTTGAGTGCTTAACATGATAGATGCTAGTTTGTATGTCGCTTTGTGAACGATTGTGAGTACTTTATAGAGGATCCTGTGTTTAATAGGAAGCCAGTGTAGATTACGAAGGATTGGGGTGATATGGTCTCTTTTGTTAGAGTTTGTGAGAATTCTAGCGGCGGAGTTCTGTACCATCTGTAATGGTTTGATGGTATTAGTGGGAAGACCGAGAAGAAGGGAATTGCAGTAATCTAGCTTAGATAGTATAATGGATTGGAGTACTGTCCTGAAGTCGGTGAAGTAAAGGAGGGGTTTTAGTTTTCTGAGGACTTGCAGTTTGTAAAAGCAGTCCTTTGTGGTGGTGTTTATGAACTTTTTTAGGTTTAGATAGTTGTCTAGCCAGGCTCCAAGGTCCCTGACGTCAGGTGAGAACATGCTGTTTGAGTTTGGTTGCGTGGGGCTTGATGAGATTGTGAGGGGGTCATTGGAGATAATGAGCATTTCTGTTTTATTGGCATTCAATACTAAGTTGAGGCTTGAGAGTAAGTCTTTAATTGGCTGTAGGCATTCATTCCAGTAGGTGATGGTTTTTTGAAGGGATTCTGTAATCGGGAGAAGGATTTGTATGTCATCTGCATAGAGGTAATGGGTAAGCTTGAAGTTTGAGAGTAGGTGGCAGAGGGGAAGGAGGTAGATATTGAAGAGGGTGGGTGAAAGTGAAGATCCTTGCGGGACTCCTTGATCTGTAAGGACTGGATGAGATTCCTTGTTGTTTATCCTGACTTTGTAGAATCTGTTACTTAAGAAGGACTGAAACCATCTGAGAGCTGAGCCTTTGATCCCTATATTGGCAAGTTGGTCTATAAGTATAGTGTGTTTAACCGTGTCAAAGGTGGCTGACAAATCTAGAAGAACAAGCAGGTAGGATTGTTTTTTCTCCAGGTTAACGAGGATGGTGTCTGTGAGTGATAGTAAGAGAGATTCGGTGTTTAGGAGTTTGCGGAAGCCATACTGAGCCGCGGATAGAATGTTATGATCTTCCAGATATTCTGACAGTTGCTTGTTGACAATTTTCTCCATCAATTTGGCGATGAGAGGTAGGTTCGCGATAGGTCGAAAGTTAGCTGGGTCCGATGGAGAGGCATTTGGTTTTTTCAGTAGTGGTTTGAGGATTGCCAATTTTAACTGGTTAGGTACTAAGCCTTGAGAAAGGGATGTGTTAATAATTTCTGCAATTGGTTTTGATATGATGTTCGGTATGGCGATGAGGAGATTTGTTGGTAATGGGTCTGATGGGTGGGAGGATGGTTTAAGTTTCTTGAGGGTATTTTCTATCTCCAGTGAAGAGGTGAGCTCAAGTGAATCAAGACTAGCGTTTTGTTGTGGCAGGGTTATGAGATGGTGTGTTGGGGGGAGGCTGTTGCTTGTGAGAGAATGGGTAAGGTTGGTGATTTTTGTCTTGAAGTAATTGGCGAGTTTGTTTGCTTTATTGAGAGCTTGGTGGTCTGGGATGGTGGGAGGAGAAGGTTTGGTTAGTGAGGAGACGTAGGAGAAAAGAGCCTTTGAGTCGAAAATGAAGTTGTGGATTTTTCTTGCGTAGAATTCTTTCTTTGTTCTAAGGATGGTGTTCCTGTATGTGTGGAGGAAGGATTTGTAGATAGCATGTGTCAAAGTGGTTGGGTTTTTTCTCCAGCTTTGTTCTTTATTTCTTAGTGATTGCTTGAGGGATTTAAGTTCAGGGGTAAACCAGGGTTTTCTATTGTCTAATGTGGGTTGTATGGTTTTGGTTGAAGTTGGGCAGATTTGATCTGCAATTTTATTGTTAAGATTGATCCATGAGGTGGTTGCTGTAGTTGCGTCTGTGAGGTCTAGTTGATTTAGTGCTTCGGACATCTTTTCACTGAGTAGGTCTAGAGAACATGGTTTCCTGAAATGGATGGTGGATTTGGTAGAGACTTGAGGTGGTGGATTGTTGATCTTAAGGGTTGTGTAGATGACCCTGTGGTCTGACCAGGGAACTGGCGAGCAGGTGGGGTTAGCGTGGATGGTAAAGCTTTCGTTAATAAAGTTAATACAGTCGCCCGTATGACATAGTGAGGGCAAAGGTAGCGCCAGCACCATTTTGAAGATTGGCAATACGGCCCGCGTGCAGGAGGTCGCTCCCGGACCCCCGCTGGACTTTTGGCAAGTCTTGTGGGGGTCAGGAGGCCCCCCCAAGCTGGCCAAAGGTCCCTGGGGGTCCAGCAGGGGTCCAGGTGCGATTTCCTGGACACGTGACGTCGGGAACCAGGAACCAAAATGGCACCGGCGCTACCTTTGCCCTGTCACATGATAAGGGCAAAGGGCCACCGGCGCCATTTCTATCAATTGAACCCTCCATGGAGCCATGGAGGGTTCAGTTACCGATGTCATCTGGTGAAAATCCTCATCCATCTTGCTGAGTGCCATCACATCCTCCATGATCATTCCATCAACTTCACCTTTACTGAAGACACTCCACTGCTCCACAGCAGCTGGCGAGGATGCAGCACTGACCGCCGCAGGCTGTGGACTCACAGGCGCCAGGTGGTAGAGGGGGAACTGATCCCCAGTACTAAGACTGGTTTCAGGCTCTGGTGGGCACTGTTCAATACTAGCCCCAGCCAACAGTTTAGCTGGAGGAGGTAACCAGGCCATAAACCAATCTGTGGGAGAACTGGGAGTTGCTGGGAAATCTGAGGAGTAAATACTTAGTTTCCTTTCTTTTTGATCATTGTATATTTCAGGGAAAAGTGCAAAAAAAAAAGAAAAGAAAAGCTTGCTAGTTCAGCATGGACCAGTCATGTCATGGTCAATTTGGATCTGAGTTCCCCCAATTTATTTTGGCAGCAAGAGAAAATTATTGCAGGCCAAACATCCTCAAATATTTGTTCAATTATGCAGCTCATACATTTTTGCAGAATGTTTGACCCTATCTGCTTGTCTAAACAGTGTTATGAGTAGTAAATGTTAATAAAGTCTGCAGGACAGACACAGTTTATAGGTGACTGAATTGCTGTAAATATATGTTAAATAATTATTCAAGCAAAACATTGTTGAATAAGTAGAATCCAGTATTTTATTTTCAACTAATTCTAATTTTTAAGTCATTACCTAATTCATTAAAATCTGATCCCTAGAGGAACATTATTGTGTGAGTAATCACTTGACTATCTCAAGTATGTACTTTGCAGAGGTAAACAAATTAATTGGGCAATAAATATTAATAAACTCTGGAGAATCCTGAAATGAAATTATGCTGCACTCTGTACAGTGTGTACCATGATGATAAACTGTACTTTTGCTATTTAAAATTCAACAGTGCACAAGGCACAAGTAAAAAATAAGTTTTGGGTTGTATTAAATGATTTTCTTTTGTGTTTCAATCTACTACCTTTATTTGCAGCTTGCATATGAAATGCTTTGTTTGAGGTTTAATACACATTTAAAATGGGCAAGTGTTGCGCGCCCGGCCCACGCACGGGCCTGCTCACCTCGCTAGCTCCTCTGCAGGTCACGGGTCGGCCTCCCCAGCAGCAGCCGCAATCTCCTTCAGGTCTCGGCGTTCTGCGGTGGCAATTGCCGGGCCTTCCACTACGCACCAGGCCTCACGCTGGAGTTTGGCATCCACAGTGGTGTTGACCATGCCCCTACACGCGCGTGGACCGCCTGGCCTCTTGTAGGGCTAGGGGCGGGTCCTAGCTCTGCAGCTCACCCTGATTGAACGTACAATATAAGGAAGTCCCTGCCTGCACTTCCTTGCCTGACAATCGGGTTGGCACTGTAAGGGGTAGATTTTAAAAAAATGCGCGTTCACGTACTTTTGTTGGCGCACCAGTCGCAAACAAAAGTATGCTGGATTTTAGTAGATACGCGCATAGCCGCGTGTATCTGCTAAAATCCAGGATCGGCGCACGCAGCCTGCCTCCGTTCCCTCCGAGGCTGCTCCGAAATCGGAGCGGCCTCGGAGGGAACTCTCTTTCGCCCTCCCCTTACCTTCCCCTCCCTTCCTCTACCTAACCCCCCCCCCTACCTTTGTCCACTGATTTACGCCTCCCGGAGGGAGACGTAAATCCACGACAAAAAACCCCGGGACTTACATGAGTCCCGGGGCTCTGCGCGCGCCGGCAGGCCTATGGAAAATAGGTGCGCTGGCGCGCAAGGCTCTGCTTGCGTAAATCCGGGCAGATTTACGCGAGCAGGGCTTTTAAAATCCGCCCCTAAGTGTACTAGTTTGCCTCCACGTTCACAGTCTTGTTCCAGCCTTGTTATAGCATCCTACTGTTCCAGCGTCCTACTGTTCCAGCCTTGCCCAGCGTCCTTCTGTTCCAGGGTCTGTCCGTCCTGTCTCCCCAGGTAGTACCCTTGGACTGTCTCTCTGGTACTGACCTTGGCCTGCTCCTTGACCATTCTGTTCACTGCCTGGATCCTGACTTCTGCCTGCCTTATGACCTCATCTGACCTCTGTAATCTGACCCCTGATTCGTCGACTACTCCTCGGACTGATCCTTGGATTCTGACCCCGGCTGCCATTGACCACGTCTCCTGATTTTGGCTTTGACCCTTGCCTTCTCCAGACCTACAGCCTAGTGACTGACTGCGCTCCCTTGCTGCTCGTGGGCACGCCTCTCTACTACCTCTCCAGGAGACCCTGCGAGGCCCACCTAAGTCCAAGCGGTCCAGGTCTCTATGGGCTCCACCCGGGGGGACCGTGGGCTTCCAGTGGTGAAGCTCATCCTAGTCTCTGTCTCCTCTTGTGCTCCACCTCCTGGGGGCAGGTGGTTCCTGGTCCCTACCAGGGAGCCGTTCTCCACTGCTCCAGGACAATGGTCCACCTCCAAGCGCAACAGCAAATATTCCTCAATTGGTTATAGATCAACCTTACAAATTAGCTGTAGATCAGACTTACAGATTAGTACATTTTAAACTTTTGGAAGAATAGCTATAAATTAAATTATAAGAACCCAGATAAAACACCCAGGCTATCCCTTCCAAAATTCATTGGATCTAGAATCCATAATCTTGAAATGTTAAAGGTGCTGTGAAGACCGGCCACGGGTTCCATGGCCAGCTTTCCTCACCTTCTCTCCGCGGCTCTAGCAGCTTCCCTCGGCCACGCAGCGCGGTGGGGACGATGCCACCACCGAACTTCCAGCCTGATCTCATGGCCTAATCGCCGCTGCCGAGTCCCCTTCTCCTCCGGTACTCCCCTAGCACTCCACGAGATTTAAAGGGGCTGCGGCACGCTAGGGCTGCTGGGCCCCCTCAGATGAGGTCATCCTTTCAGCCCTATATAAGGCAATCTCTGACAGCCAGAACTTGCCTTTGCAACAAGGTTTCCTGCGTTCTTTTGCCTACAGGTCTGCTAGTTCCTTAACTCTTCCATTCACCTTACTGATCTTTCCGGAACCGACCTTTGCATGTCTGACCACATTGACCTCTCCCGACCTGACCTCCGCCTGCCTGACCACGTCTGACCGCTGCCTGGAACTGTCCTCTGCCTACCTGACCACATTGACATCTCCAGTCCTGATCCCTGCCTGTCCACTGACAACGTCTGATCGCTGCCTGGAGATTGACCTTTGCCTGCTTTGACATCGCCCGGACTGACTTCAGGTATTGACCTCTACTTCGGCTGACCACTCTGTACTTTACTCTGACATCTGGACATTCTCGACTGAACATTGACTGCACATCCCTGTTCGTGGTGGGCACACCCTTGAACTCTCTCTCTTGGAAATCCTGCGAGGCCCACCTAAGACTAGGCCGCCCGGGTAACCAAGAGCTCAACCTGAGGGAACCCCGGGTTGCTATTGGCAAAGCTCCAGCTAGCCTTCTGTGCTCCGCCTCCTGGTAGCAGGCGCTCTCCAAGTCCAACTGTTTAAAAAATAGTTTTTTCAGGTAATCTGTAGGGGTGTGTAGGACAAATAATATTGTATCATGTTGTGTCATTTGGGGGTCAAGTTTTGTTGTTAATGTTTTCCTTTTTTCAACATTTTAAAAAGAGCGCACACTATTTTTGAACAGTGCACATTATTTGTGAATAGTGTACACTATTTCTGAATAATGTGTACTATTCAGAAACAATGTGCACTATTTGCAAATAGTGTGCAGTCTTTCTAAATAGTATGCACTTTTCAAAATTTGTGTACACTAAAAATGAAGGAAAAACACAAATTCTTTTATCTTTGACATTGTCTATGTCATTTCAAATGAATGCATGTGCTAATAATACTGGCCTGACTGAAAGTTACTCTCCTCTGCCTGGCTAAAAGTATACATGTTCTTCCACAGGGCAAAAACTTTCAATCAGGTTAAAAAGAGACATTTCAGTGGTGTAAAATTGTGTGTATTTGTACATTCAAATTTCAGATGCATGTGTGTTATTTTACACCTGCGCTGTTGCCTGCACAAATAGCAAGTGCAAAATGTACACAGGCATTTTTAGCATGGGCACTTTGCAGCAGTTAATTTTCATAGACAAACAGAGTAGGTGGTTTCCTTTTGAAAATAGATTACAATATATACAGTCTAAAAGTGCATGTGCACTTTCCAAACTATCCAGGACATTCAGCAAATTATGTTATGTCCCGAACATGTAGTAAATGGGGTCTAACGTGCATTGTTTACATAATACATAGCCCCAATTCAAGCTAGCATGCAATTTTTAATTTTAGTATGCAAGTGGGAGGAATTAATGCAAATTAAGGTGTTCTCCCACATTCTGTGATAGAATAATGCACACTTCCATGGGATTTAATGTCAGTGATAAGTACACCTTTCATTTTTGCGGTACCATGAGAAAAAATATTTTATTGCGCGTCCGCAGTTGTTATGGCAGATTGCAGCTATTATTGTGGCGATTATAACTGGTGATAAAAAGGGGTATTCTATCAGACACATTTACCTGGGCCAATAAAAACACCTGTTCTTACCTGGCCTGGCTTCCTAAACCCATAATGCTTGTGGCAAGTTTACTTGTTGGAGGATAGTGGATGCTACAGGAGGAACACCACAGACAACAGCAAGAGGAGCAACAACAATCACAAGAACACACAAGGGAAGTTGCAACCCCTTCTAGGAAGTCCCTGTACCAGAACCTGTGCCCACTGGACCCGCAGGCGGGCACGGTGGAGGAATTACAGGGAGCGTATCCTTCCTCCCTGAGCCTCAGTGCTGGGCATGCCAGAGGATTATGTGATTAGTGGGTATTGCCTCAGCTCTCGGGCTATCTTGGAATTATTAGGGGTGTGCATTCGTATTGAACATAAATGTAAAACGCTACTTTTTTTTTTTTTAACTTAAAAAAGTGATAAGACATAAACGATCGGATTTCCAACTTATTCAACATAGCTATGTTGAATAAGTTGGAAATCGCGATTGTTGATCCAAAATAAAAATTTAAACCCCTCACCTTCCTTAATCCCCCCCTCAAAGACTTACCACAACTCCCTGGTGATCCAGCGAGGAGTGAGGACGCCATTTCTGAAAACCTTTCCGAGGAGCACGTGACGTCGGCGCCACGTCGGAGTGACGTGGCGTCACGTGATTCCCCGCGGGTTCGCGCCGGAACGCTCGTTCGGCCCAAAAGGAACTTTTTGCCAGCTTGGGGCTGTCAGGAGGCCCCCCCAAGCTGGCCAAAAGTTCCTTTTGGGCAGAACGAGCGTTCCGGCACGAACCCGCGGGGAATCACGTGACGCCGCGTCACTCCGACGTGACGCCGACGTGACGTGCTCCTTGCAAAGTTGGTCACAAATGGCGTCCTGACCCCGCTGGACCACCAGGGAGTTGTGGTAAGTCTTGGGGGGGGGGGATTAAGAAGGGTGAGGGGTTTAAATTTTTATTTGCACATATGGACATATACTCAACTCATTGAATTCTGTTTATGTCCATATTGACCGCAAATGGAACCCCCTTTGGACATATGGACATATGAACTTAAACTTTTGCTCTGCACATCCCTAGTAGGGGAGAAACATGGTGGAGAGCCTTGCCATTGCTGTTCCAGGGATGCCAGAGAGAGCGGCATGAAGACACGGTGGCAGCCATCTTCCCAAAGCTAGAGGAGCGAGCAGGAAGAAAGGTGAGGCACAGAGGTCGAAGCCATCTGAGACCGATGGATGCAACAAGCTAAAGGTCAAGCAAAAGAAAGGATGGCCAAAGAGGTAAAGTGAGGAGATAAGACATTTTTCAAATATATCAATGAAAGAAGGTAGGTCAGAAGTGGTATAGTGAAATCGAAAGGTGACAAGGAGCAATATGTAGAGAGTAACAAATGACAGAAATATTAAACAAATACTTCAGTTCAGTATTCACTAATGAAGAGCATGTAAAAGGACAGTTGCTGGTTAATAAGTGCATAGATGGGAATGAAGTAAACAAAACTCTATTTACAGAAGAGAATGTATGGGAGGAGCTAGGCAACCTGAAAGTGGACAAGGCCATGGGGCCAGATGAATACACTCCAGGATACTGAGAGAGCTCAGAGATGTGCTGGCAGGTCCGCTGAAGGACCTGCTCAATAGATCCCTGGAAATGGGAGTGGTGCTGCAGGATTGGAGAAGAGCGATGGTGGTCTTGCTTCACAAGAATGGTAGCAGAGAGGAGGCCAGAAATTAAAGACCGGTTAGCCTCAATTTGGTGGTAGGAAAATTAATGGAGACTGCTTAAGGAAAGGATAGTGAGCTATCTACAGTCTGGTGGGTTGCATGGATTTACCAAGGGAAGATCCTGTCAGACAAATCTGATTAATTTTTTTTATTGGCTGACTAGAGAATTGGATCAAAGAAAAGCACTCGATGTGATCTATTTGGATTTCTACAAAGCTTTTGATATGGTTCTGCATAGGAGGCTTGTGAATAAAATGAGAAGTTTGGAAGTAAGTGCCAAAGTGGTGGCATGGATTACAAACTGATTGACAGCTAGGTGACAGATTGTAATGGAAAATGGAACCTACTCTGAAGAGAAAATCTTGTTAAGTGGAGTGCCAAAGGGTTTGGTTTTGGGATAAGTTTTGTTCAATATCTTTGTGAGTGATATTGCGGAAAGGATAGATGGTAAAACTTGTCTATTTGTGGATGATACTAAGATCTGCAATAGAGTGGACATGCCTGAAGGTGTAGAGAGAATGAACATGAATTTAAGAAAGTTGTAAGGTTGGATCAAATACTTGGTAGCTGGGATTTATTATCAAGAAGTGCAGAGTCATGTATCTGGGGTGCGATAATCAAAAGAGCTGTATGTGATGGGGAATGAAAAACTGATGTGCACAGACCAAGAGAGGGATCTTGGAGAAATAGTGTCTGGGGATCTGAAGATGGTGAAGCAATGTGACAAGATGATGGCTAAAGCCAGAAGAATGCTGGGATGCTTAGAAAGAGGAATAATCAGTAAGAAAAAGGAAATGATAATGCCTTGCACAGGTCCTTGGTGAGGCCTCACTTGAAGTACTGTGTTCAATTCTGGAGTCCATATCTCAAAAGGGACAAAGTCAGGATGGAGGCGGTCCAGAGAAGAGCAACCAAAATGGTGTATGGTCTACAATAGAAGACATATGAGGAAAGGATGAAGGATCTAAATATGTATATCCTGGAAGAGAGGAGGTGCAGGGGAGAGATGATTCAGACCTTCAGATACATAAAAGGTTTTAATGATGCACATTTGACAAACCTTTTCTGCTGGAAAGAAACCAGTAAAACTATGGGTCATGAAATGAAACTCCAGGGAGGATGACTAGGAACAAATGTTAGGAAATGCAGGGTGGTGGATGCCAGGAATGCCCTTCCAGAGGAGATAGTGAAGACAAAAGCAGGGGCATGGGATAAACACTTTGGATCACTAAAGGCTAGAAAAAGGAAATGAAGATGGGAATGCATGGGGGTAACTTGGTGGTGCGGCAGTTACTATCCTTAACCAAAAAGCCTTCATACTGTTGATGTAACTCCATCATGACTATCTGCTTCAATGACAGGAGGAAAAGGGGAATTGGATTCAAACAGCAACTAACGAGTGCCCTAACGATTACGGTCTGGGAAACTGATCAGCATGGGGGTAACCTGCACGGCACAGCAGATACTGCCATGGGCTTTCTGGGCAGACAGCATGGACTATTTGGTCCTTTGTTTTCATGTTTCTATGATGTCTTGCGATGCTGTTGCCTCTGCTCTTGAAGCCTGCGAGTAAGTCTTATAAAACTTGGAGGGAACATCCCCAAAGCTGGAGTAAAAAAATAAGATACATTGCTTCCCAAATGACATTAAAAGAAATAAATGAAACAAATAGCCTGAATAAAATGAATGAATGATCTTCTGATCCTAAACAAAATGAAACAGGAAATTAAACCAAAAATCTGAACTGAACCAAAAATATTTTCCATGCACACCCCTACCATCCATTGTTAAATTAATGAGGCTCAGTGCTGTTCTAGCACAGTACAAAAGTCATATAATTTTGATAGTGCTATTCATTCACTGAGCCAAATATCTTCTTCTAATTATTCATTTTCTTCATTTATTAACTAAGAAACAATATTAGGTAGAAATGACAATATTTATTGTTTTAACTTTATTTTTTATACTAATGAAATAAGTGAGATAATTTATACTCTCATATTTTCTGTTGTCTTCTTGCTATTTATATAGATGTATATAGATAGATATACATACACACACACACACACACACACACACACTCAAAACCATTTAAAAAATAGACTTTGATGATTCAAATCAAGGCTTAATTCCAAGCTTCGATTGACTTTACTGAGAATTTTCTACTTAGCAACATCTTGTTATTATTAGCATTTTGCTTGCAGCTTTGCAAATTTGATGCTAAGAATTGTCCCGTTCATCGGAAAGATCAATTACAAATAGTTCATTGCATTTATTTTGCTATAAAATGACATGGCATGGGCAAAATATTTGATTTCCATATATTGAAGGTCTCTCTCTGTAATTCCCTTGAGACTTTCACTTTTATTTTAATGCAATCATGATTTACAACTCATTTTTTAAGGGATTTATCCATAGACAAAGAATAGTAGCAAGCATTTGGAAAAAAGGGCTCCAGATTAGGAAAATGCAGGCTATTATATTCAGTAGTACTTCTAATTCAATTAAATTAAGTTAATCAAAAAATAGATAATATCCAAAGTGAAGAATCTCACAAAAATATCCTTGGGACCAAATACAATTATTTATATGAGAGGTTTTCTTTAATAGAAATCATCTATTGGAAGGAGTTTTGATATATGGTTTTATATTAGACATCAAGCAGTTTGTGTTATATACTATACATTAGATAAATAGGTTAGCTGTCAGACATGTTATATTTCAGTCCCCCTATATATAATTACTGAAAAGATGATGGAAGGTTCATATTAAGAAGCAGAAGCAAATGCAAAATCATAGTTTAAAATGTTATAATAATAATAATAATAATAATAATAATAATAAAGCTAAAATTGCAGGTCTGTTTACTTTATACCAGAAGTGCTGTAGGGTAAATAATTGACCTATGTGTTCCATGACTATTTGAATCAATATCATTCCTGATAAATAGCTCCAATCATATATTGATAGACTTTTAAACAAGATGTTATGCATCCTGTCAGCGCCTGGCACGCGCACGGGCTTGCTCACCTTCATGGTTCCACGGCAGGTCCTGGGTCAGTCTCCCTAGTGGCTGCTGCTAGCGCTTCCAGGCCCCGGCATCCCGCGATGGCAGTCCTCGGGCCTTCCACTGCGCACCAGGCTTCACGCCGGAGCTCGGCGTCCTCGGCTGTGTCGGCCATGCCCCTACGTGCGCGCGGACCGCCTGGCCTCTTGTAGGGCCAAGGGCGGGTCCTATCTCCGTGGCGTTCCCTGATTGATTCCCCATTATAAGGAAGTCATTGCTTGAACTTCGCCTTGGCAATCGGGTCGGTGTTTGTGCTAGATTGTCACTGCGTTTGTTGCTTGCTCCTGTCTTGTCCCAAGTCTTGTTCCAGGATCCTTCTGTTCCAGTTCTGTTCCTGCCTTGTTCCTGCTTCCTAGTACTCCAGCGTCCTCCTGTTCCTGTTCGTCTACCCAGGTAGTACCCCGGACTATCTTACTGGTACTGACCTCGGCTTGTTCCTTGACCTGCCTGACTGTCTGCTGCCTGACTTCTGACTCCAGTCTGTTCCTCGAACTGCCTGCCTGCCTGCTGCCTGCCTCTGACCTCGGCCTGCCTGTGACCTCTGCTCGCTGACCACTCCTCAGACTGACCCCTGGATTTTGACCTTTGCCTGCCTGCCTACGTCCCTAGATTCTGGCTCTGTTCCTCGCCTTGAATTCACCCACGCTCTTCTGGTCCTCCTTGTTACATCGGACCTCCTGCTTCGAACCTGACTGCGCTCCCCTTCTGCCCGTGGGCACGCCGGATTTCCACCTTCCCAGGAGACTCTGCGAGGCCCACCTAAGTCCAAGTGGCCTGAGTCCCTACGGGCTCCTCCTGGGGGAACCTCGGGCTTCCAGTGGTGAAGCTCATCCTAGCTTCTGTCTTCCTCCAGTGCCGCCGCCCCCTGGGGGCAGTTGCTTCCTGGTCCCAACCAGGAGGCAGTTCTCCACTGCCTCAGGACAAGGATCCACCCCTAAGCGCAACACAAGATCATGGGTGTGTTGCAGGTGCACTCTGTGGGTATTAGTAAAGGAAAAAAAAAATCAAAGACTCAATAGCCCAACATTCCCAGGTAACACTTCCAGCGAGATCTGCCACTTCAAAACACAAAGAGTGGTATCTCTCAGCTCTTCCCCTCCTGATACAACCCACTAAAGGAAGCACAAAGCTATACTTAAACACACTTATTCATACTCTGAGGCAGTGCACAATAGATACTGGGGTTAGTAGTAGAAGTGTGCAGAGGTAAAATATTAGTTTTGTTTTTGTTTTTTTTTCATTTTTTGATGTTTTTAACCACCACTAATTTTGTTTTGTTTATGTTTGTCAATTTTTATTAAAGTTTCAAACATGTAAATAACAAGAAATATCATTCATTGGTTGAACAACTTGGAAACACTGGTGGGATCTGCACAATGTCCCTCATAAGCAAGATGTAATCCCCTTCCCCCAGCAAAACCTCCTCCCTCCTTCCCATTGCAAAGCCTCTCTTGCTGTGCTTAATTTGTTTCTTTCATTTAAAAAAAACCCAAAAAACAATCATTTAAAAAATAAATAAATAAAGGAAACAGGACATCTCAAGGACTTCCATCCCCACCATCCATCCCTCCCACCCAGAAAAATATCAGGACCAGGATACCCTCTATACCCCACTTACCCGGTGTTTGGGGATTAGCTGGTGAGGCCTCGGACCAGGCCAAAGCCTTGAATTTGCATAGGCCTAGGCCACAGTAGGCCACCATGACCTTGGACTAGCCTCTACACAAAGCCGAGGCATGGAGGCCTGTTCCTGATGACTGAACCTTGGCCTCAGCCAAAGCCCAGGCCTGATGCTGGCCCATGGTGCAGAGACTGGGTCCCGATGCCTGAGCCTTAGTCTAGACCAGAGCCAGGCCCAGAACAAACACTGGGGCCCAGTCCAGAGAATGGGTCCTGACACCTGGGCCCCTGATATCAAAACTGGGCCTGGGCCAAGACCCAAGTTTCGGGATGCAGCCTCTGGACTCGGACTCAGCATAAGACCTAGGCCAAGGACTTGGTCTAGGTTGAGGTGCAGGTGTTAGGATATGGTCTGGCCACTGCATAGGATCCCCAATGGATCAGGTAAATGGGCATCAGGAAATTTCCTGACCCCAACAAATTGTTTTGGGGGAGCCTGGGCCTTTGTTTGCATCTCGGCCAAGGCCCCAACATAAAATGTGGGCCTAAGCTGAGACCCCGGTGTCACAGTCATGCATAGGCCGTGTCCTGATGTGGACATGGCCTATGTCTAGGCGAATACACAGACACAGAGAATAAATTGTACATACAATTTTAAATACACTACGGGGCGGATTTTCAGAGCCCTGCTCGCGTAAATCCGCCCAAAACCGGGCGGATTTACGCGAGCAGGGCCCTGCGCGCCGGTAAGCCTATTTTACATAGGCCTACCGGTGCGCGCAGAGCCCCGGGACTCGCGTAAGTCCCGGGGTTTTCGGAGGGGGCGTATCGGGGGCGGGCCCGAACCGCGCGGCGTTTTCGGGGCGTGTCGGGAGCGTTCCGGGGGCGGGCCCGGGGGCATGGCTGCGCCCTCCGGACCCGCCCCCAGGTCGCGTCCCGGCGCGCAGGAGGCCCGCTGACGCGCGGGGATTTACGCCTCCCAGAGGGAGGCGTAAATCCCCCGACAAAGGTAAGGGGGGGGTTTAGACAGGGCCGGGCGGGTGGGTTAGGTAGGGGAAGGGAGGGGAAGGTGAGGGGAGGGCAAAGGAAAGTTCCCTCCAAGGCAGCTCCGATTTCGGAGTGGCCTTGGAGGGAACGGGGGTAGGCTGCGCGGCTCGGCGCACGCCGGCTATACAAAATCCATAGCCTTGCGCGCGCTGATCCAGGTTTTTAGCAGATACGCGCGGCTCCGCGTGTATCTACTAAAATCCAGCGTACTTTTGTTTGCACCTGGAGCGCAAACAAAAGTAGGCTATTCGCGCTCCTTTTAAAATCCGCCCCTACATGTATAAACTTTATTAATATCGCAAAATCTAGAACATCCTATCTAAACAATTAAAAACTATCTAATCACACAACACACTCACATATTCATACCACTTTAAAACCAATAGCACTTGTAAACATAGTGACCATAAATACACTTTTCAATTTATACAACTGTTTTTGTACACCAGTAGTTTTCACTATCATATAACAACTAATATCAGTAGCGATTGTATTCTGTATCAACTTCCCGCTTATAAATCAATCCAAAATTCTTATCCGGATCTCCTAAATAGGAATCTCTTCTGATTTCCATCATAAAGAACGATATGTTCCTCCTGGTCTGACAAAGATCTTTGTTTCACCCCCTGCCTTGGGCTTCCTCAGGGACTCGTTTTGCTGAATACATGGTTAATCTAGGTAACTTTCCCATTCTCCAGCTTACTTGGTGTGAACTTCACGCTACCAAAGTCATCCAATCAAGTTCAAGGAAGGAAGGAACAGCCAGGTGGGAAAGTTACCCATGTAGCTTTGTTGGGTAAGTGATCTGTTGAATATACTCGGTTAAAGTTAGCTGTATAAGGTTAATAAGGTAACTTTAGGACAGCTATTTTTCCAAACAGACTTAACCAACCAGGGAGTGCTGAATATCAGCATTCACCAGTTAAAGCTTTGCTTAGCCCCTGGAATACTCACAGCATCATTACCTTTCTTTCCAGGCTAGGTTTTTGTGCAGGTAACTGGGAGACAGGGGGGAAATCTTGAAATCTTGGGTTTTGTCTGAGCAAAAACCAAAAGTTACCAGGAGAAAGCCTGTGAATATTGACCTCAGCATTGAATAGCTCAGTGTGATCAGGACTTTGAATGACTGACTATCTCCAGACCTTCCCTGCACCTTCAACGTAACACACAACTAATTCTGGCCTAGATTCATCATTCCCCTATAAATATAATGGAATAAAGATCCGCAGCCAGAAAAGGGGCGGGGGGGGGGGGGCGATAGTGTGCAGCTGGCCACCATGGTTTCGCCCGCCATGGTTTCGGCCACGATGCACACTGTCGCCCTCATAGCGCCACTGGAAAAGGTGATGTTTTTTCTGGCTCTACTGTCTGCGATAATGTCTAAAATATCACCCGCAGAGCTACCGGAATCAACGTTTTTCTAACCCCATCCGAACCCTGCCCTAACCCCTCACCTTTCCCTAATTTACATGTTTAACGCTTTGAACCCTAGGTTCCTATAATGATAAACCCGTCAACCCTTATTTCCTCGGGAAAACCAATAATTTTTGTCAATGTGCTATTTTTAATATTAGTATTGGTTATTCAGTATGGGGCGGATTTTAAAAGGAGCGCGAATAGCCTACTTTTGTTTGCGCTCCAGGTGCAAACAAAAGTACGCTGGATTTTAGTAGATACGCGCGGAGCCGCGCGTATCTGCTAAAAACCTGGATCGGCGAGCGCAAGGCTATGGATTTTGTATAGCCGGCGCGCGCCGAGCCGCGCAGCCTACCCCCGTTCCCTCCAAGGCCGCTCCGAAATCGGAGCGGCCTTGGAGGGAATCCTCTAACGCCCTCCCCTCACCTTCCCCTCCCTTCCTCTACCTAACCCACCCGCCCGGCCCTGTCTACACCTCCCCCTTACCTTTCTCCGGGGATTTACGCCTCCCGGAGGGAGGAGTAAATCCCCGCGCACGAGCGGGCCTCCTGCGCGCCGGGCAGTGACCTGGGGGCGGGTACGGAGGGCGCGGCCACGCCCCTGGACCGCCCCGGGCCGTAGACACGCCCCCGTACCCGCCCCCAAAACGCTGCCGACATGCCCCCGAAACGCCGCGACGACCGGGCCCGCCCCCCCGACATGCCCCCGACACGCCCCCCTCGGAGAACCCTGGGACTTACGCGAGTCCCGGGGCTCTGCGCGCGCCGGTAGGCCTATGTAAAATAGGCTTCCCGGCGCGCAGGGCCCTGCTCGCCTAAATCCGCCCGGTTTTGGGCGGATTTAAGCGAGCAGGGCTCTTAAAATCCGCCCCTATGTGATTATACCAGTTTACTGGTTATTCAGTATCAGGTCGATGGCCCTATTAGGTATTCCCGTGCGGTACAGTAAGTAAAATGTGCAGCCAAGCCACACATTTTACTTTAAGGAATTAGCGCCTACCCAAAGGTAGGTCTTAATTTCTGCCGGTGCTTTTCTGTGCACCCTCCGACTTAATATCATGGCGATATTAAGTCGGAGGCCCCAAAAGTTAAAAAAGTAAAAAAAAAAAAATTTCAAATGGGCCCGCGGGTCACGGGTTGAAAACCAGATGCTCAATTTTGCCGGCGTTTGGTTTCCGAACCCATGGCTGTCAGCAGGCTTGAGAACCGACGCTGGCAAAATTGTGCATCGGCTGTTAAACCCACTGACAGACACCGCTCCTTTCCAAAAAGAGGCACTAGGGACGCGCTAGTGTCCCTAGCGCCTCTTTTTGCCGCGTACCCTAATTTAAACAAATTACTTTACTGTATCACGCGCACGGGAGAGTGTCCTGTGCACGCGCTGGGAGAGTGGGCGCTCGCCTGCTCCCCCGCGATATTTACTGAATCGGCCCGTATGTGATTAAACCGGTTTACCGGGATAATGGGTATTGATATTGATATTAGGCTGAACCTGAATTCAGGGACAATAGGTTCAAAGGGTTAAGTCGCAATGCGTAGTTATCGTGTGCGTTAGTCCATTATCGCCCTAACGCACGCAATAAGGTCACATCACGATTTGATAAATGACCTCCATAGTATTACAGAGTGACACCAGCTCCTGAGATGCTTTTCTTCATCTGACAATAAAGCTTTAAAAATAGTAGAAGGAGAATATTTAAATATATATAACATTCTGCTAGATTTTGAACTCTATTATACTTTGCGAAAACTGGAGAATAAATGCAGGTAATGTAGATACATGACTATAACTCTTAGATATAAAAACATTTGAGACAGATGGTTTTAAAAACAATAGTAGTTTTGAATAATGAAAATATGACTTGTTTTGCTGCAAATATTACTATACACAACATGAAAAGCATGGAAATGATGTCGGTATTGTAGATTGTATAACAATATCTTGTTTCATCTCACAAGTCATTCCATTTCCATTGTTCCAGTAATAATTCTTTTTGTCTAGACATGTTATTCTTCATTTGTGGGCAACTGTCACAACGTTATTTATGAGTAATATACTGTACTGCCCTCAAATAGAACATTTTGTATTAAGCATATTTTGTGAAGAGTTCTTTGAGAAATGATCGCTATATCTTGATTTGCCACACTAGATATAAGCTGTCAGATTGATAACACTTTCTTCCTGTAGCTGTATGGCATACAGTGTAGTTAAAGGAAAATTATGGCCTTTCCTGGCAATAAAACTTGCACTATTTGTATATAATGGAATTTCTGTTTAAAAGAATGTATATAAATCTCATTCCCAAGTCAAAATCATCAACTTGCATGAAACATTGACTTATCAAAAGAGTCAATTCTGATAGAAACATATATCAAGTGCTGCAGCAGTGAGAGAAACAACTGTTTACAGTACAGGACTATGGAATTAAAATGAATAGCAAATGCCTATAATTTCTATATGAGCTGTTCCTGCCGGGCATCTCAATTTAGTAAGTGTGTTTAAATCTTTTGTTCTGTTTTCCTATAATGACATGAAAAATGTCTTCTGCAAGGAACTGCCAGTCCTGTATAGCCTCAGTACTTCTCTCCTTCCTTTGATGTACCATGGTGGGGCGAGTCTGAAGCTCTACATGTATGTTAAAAGTACAAATGGTCAGATCATGACTGCAATTACATTCATGTTCGAGCAGCAGCTAAATAGATTTTCAGAAGTTATTTGAATTCAGGCTTCAAACCTTACTACATCTGATGCAGTGTAAGTAAAATGGAATTACTGGAGAGGTGATTGTTGTTTTATTAAGTTTTTACTGTCTATAATATTGAATATCAACAAAATGCTTAAAGGTAGAGAAAGAAACAATTAGGGGAGAAAGGAGACATCTTCCATATTCTCATACAACTAAATAGTCTAAGGAAGTAATTCAAGATACTGTGGAGCCAAGATACTGTTGGGCTGAAGCTGCTGTGGGTTTGTGTGCACACATGTGCATGTTTGTGTCTTTTCCCGCGCAAAGCTCTATACAGGAATAAAATAAGGGTTTTGTGCACAGGAAAAGAACTCGTATAAACATGCTTACTGACCCGCATTTTTTTCTGCACAAGTGCATTATAATGGCATGCAAAGGAGGCAATTTCCTAATCATAGGCAATGCCGGGAGCCGCGGTAATGCTAGTGTGTTTTTTTTAATGTAGGTTTTTTACCACCATGGTCAGGGCACAAGTTAAGTGACAGCATCTATCTTGGTGCCTGAGCAGCAAGGTTTGTGAGTAGCTAGGCGCCTTTCTGGGTACCCGAACATTCAGATTTGCATCTATCTTGGCCCCCAACTGGCCAGATTCGTGATTAGCTAGTAGAGATGTGTATCGTGTGATCGATCGTCTTAACGATCGATTTCGGCTGGGGGGGGAGAGAATCGAATCGTCGCGGTTTTGTTTTTTTAAATATCGTGTAAATCGTAAATCGGGGAGGGCGGGAAAACCGGCACACTAAAACATCCCTAAAACCCACCCCGACCCTTTAAAATAAATCCCCCACTCTCCCGAACCCCCCCCCCAATGTCTTAAATTACCTGGGGTCCAGTGGGGGGGTCCTGTGATCTTCCACTCTCGGGCCACGGGTGCGTTGATAGAAAAATGGCGCCGGCGCTACCTTTGCCCTAACCCATCCCCCTGGCCCTATCTAACCCCCCCTACATTTGTCGGTAGATTTACGCCTACCCGAGGCAGGTGTAAATCTGCGCGCGCCAGCGGGCTGCTGGTTCGCCATCACCCGACCCGGGGGCTGATCCGGAGGCCTCGGCCATGCCCCTTGGTCGGCGCCACACCCCCAGACCTGCCCCGAACCGAAATCGGAGCAGCCTCGGAGGGAACAGACAGCGCGAGCCGGGCTTGGTGCGCGCAGGTTGCACAAATATGCACCCCCTTGCACGCGCCGACCCCGGATTTTATAAGATACGCGCGGCTAAGCTCATATCTTATAAAATCCAGCGTACTTTTGTTCACGCGTGGTGCGCGAACAAAAGTACGTGCACGCGCTGTTTTTGAAAATGTACCCCACATTGTTTATTGGAAAGTAGTTACACTTCAAAAAGTGTAACTAACTTTCCCTGGAAGTGCAGAGATATTAATGTGTGTCCTTGGCATAGGTTGTAAAGGGGATGTTTGGCCCCAATCATTGCCCACTGTAGTGGAGTGTAAAAATTGGTGGGAGTCTTTTGAGACCATCTGCTAGCACCACACTCATCAGAATTATACAGCCTAAGTGCAAAAAAACAGGTAGTGAGTGGATGATAGCCTTTCCCTGTTATCAAGATCCTCCTTTTGTCCCTGAACAAATTATCTAGCCCCCATCAGGCAACCCTCAACTTCCAAGTACATGAATCCACTTACTATTAACCCTGGTCATCTAGCGGAGAAGGACATGGTAACTCCATGCATCCGGGGCTAGAGATGCCATTTCCGAAATGTCAACCTTAAAGGTCAACATACAGGGGCGGATTTTCAGAGCCCTGCTCGCCTAAATCCGCCTAAATCCGGGCGGATTTAGGCGAGCAGGGCCCTGTGTGCCGGTGCGCCTATGTTCAATAGGCCTACCGGCGCGCGCAGACCACGGGACTCGCGTAAGTCCCGGGGTTTTCCGAGGGGGGTGTGTCGGGGGCGTGTCGAGGGGGCAGGCCCGATCCGTGTGGCGTTTTCGGGGCGGGCCGTAGCGTTTTGGGGGCGGGCCCAGGGGCGTGGTTACGGCCCGGGGCGGTCCGGGGGCGTGGCCGCGCCCTCCAGACCCGCTCCCAGGTCGCGTCCCGGCTGCTGAGGTGAGGTTTTGGTGGTAGTCTAGGGTTTGGGGGCAGTTTTATATGCACAGTCAGACATACGAACAGCACAGTACACATCATTGAAAATTTGATGTGATTTGGAATGAGGAAAGGGACACAAAGATGAGATTTGTTCAATGTATTCTCATCCTAACTTGATAGCACCCAGGTAGAGTGTATCAAACCAGAGTGAAAGTACATTGTAGAAATCTCATCTTTGTGTATCTTTCCTCATTCCAAATCACATGAAATCTTCACTGATATGTACTGTACTGTTTGTAACTGCCCCCAAACCCTAGACCACCACCAAAACCTCACCCCGAGTTACTAGATGACCCTCCTATAGTGGTATAAATAGATGACTAATATGTGTATAACCTCAAATGTTGTCTCTCTCTCTCTCTCTCTTTCTCTCTCTCTTGCCAGGGGGCAGCCCAAAACAAGCAAATATCTTTCTGGGCACTTCAGAAGCTGCATTTTGATGAATCTAGGAGTATATTTGTACCTGAGACAAAAGTGTCTTGCTTGAAGGCACAAGAATTGTAAGTGGGAGAAGTGGGACTCATACTCTGGCGCATAACCAGGAGTCAGTAAGAAGAAAGAGCTGAATCACAGCATTGGATTTCAGGTACCAGAGTTTGTCCTAGATAAGTGAGTCCCAACCTGTGGTCTGTGGACCCCTAGGGGTCTGCAAGACCATAATAGGGGGTATGCAGGAAGTGAGCAGAGATAGAAGATGGCCTGCACTGCAAAAGAAGATGCCCGACAGTCCGCCGGTGCATCCAACCTGCTGGTGGCTCAAGATGATAGGAGGCCTGACAGGCCGCCAACCCACCCATTCTCCTGACAGCTGAAAATGATAGAATGCCTGACAGGCTGCCAGAGCACCCATCCCACCAGTTGCTGAAGATGAAAGGAGGCCCAGCAAGCCACTGGTACACCATTCCTACCAGCAGCTGAAGATGGAAGGAGGACCAACAGGCCTCCGGCGCATCCATTTTGACAAGCCACCGGTGCATCCATCCTGCTGGTGGCTGAAGACTGATAAATGTCGCTGGGCCGCAACCACTGCATCCCAACCAGCTGGCAGCATGAGAGAGGAGGAGGCAATGGGATATCCATACAGACTCCAGGAAAGAAAGAGGAAGAAGCCCAGGTGAGAGATTATGAGGGCATGTGTGAGAGAGAAGGAGTGTGTATGTCTGTGAGAGCAGATGCATGAGAGAGCATTTGTGTCTATGAAAGTATTTGTGTATGACAGCGTGAGTATGTGTGTATGATAGAGAGCATGTATATCTGTGAGAGCATGTGTGTATGAGAGAGCATTTATTTATTTATGTATTTATTTATTTAACATGTTTTGTATACCATCCTTCGGTTTTGACATCTATGACTGTGAGATCATGTGCATCTGAGAGAGAGGGAGCATGTGTGTGAAAGAGAGAGCACGTATGTGTCTGTGACAGCTTGTGTGTATGAGAGAGAGCATGTGTGTGTGAGAGAGGTAAAATGTGTGTATGAGTGAGACTGAATGTGAGTATATGTGTGTGTGAGTGAGAATGAACATGTATATGTGTATTTATGAGAGAGAGGAGAAAGACTGAGTGCCCTTCTAATCCACAGCAATATGAGGGTAACTGGAAATCAAAATTTCCTGGATATGGAGAGCGAGGAATTTTTTAATCCTTATTAACTATAATTATTGGCTATTAAATTTAATTGTTGACTAATATCAGTAACTCAAAGGAATTCAAGAATGCTCTAAAAACTCATTTTTTCAGTCAAGCCTTTAAAGATTTAATATCAGTAAATTCTGGCAGCTGATCACTTATTATGCCCTTTGTAATAAGTATGTGTAATTTTGTCTTGAGTTATTGTTTAGATATGTATGTATAGATTTTATTATGAATTTTATGGATGTTTTATGTTACCCAACCTGAACTTTGAAGGTCGTGGGATATAAGCGGTTCCAAATAAATAAATAAATACATAAATAAATACATTTTTTTGTGTTTTGGGAAATTTTTAAATAATTTATGTTTTTAATTATTGGATGTTCTCTATATCAGTTGTTTTGAAATATTCTTTATATTAGGGTTTCCAGTTCCGTTTTTCTCTGGAGGTTTGGGAGAGATATATGCACCAAATCTCTCTCCACCTCTCCATTTTAGTGATGTGGCCCTGTCTCAAATATCCATTTTTCCCCCCTTCCCCACCAGTCTCTCACTAACAAAAAAAAAATTATTTTCTATAAATCCCCACTCTTTCTAGTAAGGCTCTTTATATATAATAGAAATGCTCAGCTAAACAGGTAATGCAAGTATGTCTATACAATTGTAAATAGAGTAAAAAAAATGAAATAAAATATCTGCTCTGGAAGAGGGGTTGGTTGTTGCTGGGTTTTCTTTATGCTGGTCCTGGATTCCCTGGGTTTTGTGGGGCCTGGTTTTGTAAGGGCCCATTGGCTGGTATGGGATCTGGATGGGGAGGCCTTTCTCGGGGTGGGCCTAGTCCTATGGGAGGCCTGAGACCCATTTCCTGAGTTTAAAAAAAATAATGGAGAACCCAGGAGGAGCAGCACAACAGCTGTTGCTCATGGCAATCAGCTGCATGCGTATAGAGCCACAGGAGTGTATAGAGCTCCTTGAAGTGTCCCTGGAGGCAACAGGATGGTGGGGGCCATAACAAGCAGTTGTTTGCTGCTGCTATCTTTCTGAGCCTCCCATTGTAATGCTGGACCACAGGGATGATTTTTGAGTGGTGATGGTACCATGGGAGGGCCTGAAATAGCAGCAGCAGCTGAGAGGAAGCTGATGCTGCCTAAATTAGGCTAAGCAAGGTATCAGGGGTCTTAGGCAAGTCCCTGGGTCGGTGATTAAGTATAGGCCAGGTCCCACTGATATCATGGGTGATGTTAGCTGGCACACATGATCTCGGTCTGAGCCTGAAATTAAAATGTAAATGAAAGGCAAAATAAATATAATAAAATAACAAAACTGCTGCGACTTAGGTGGGAAGCACGAGGAGGGGCTTCCTACTGAGTTTTATTCACCAGGAAGCACTTTGGCAAACTCAGCGCCAAAATAATGAAAAGCTCTTTAAAAGCAATACATTTATACAATTTGCTGGTTCTGGTCAAGTTAGGAGGGGTTGAGGACCTGTACCAAACAAGAGTTTCGGGTGAAAAGTGAGTTTTCAGAGTTAAATTTGACCCGTTTTCCATGGAAGGTATTTGGGACTTAAAAGTGGATGGAACAGCTCAGAAATTTTTTTTAAAAGTCTGTGAACATCTAAGGAGGTGATACAATTCCTCTTGGATTATTAATTGGGGTTAAAATATTTTAAATTTTAAATTATGGGCATAGTTGTCTTTGGAGGTGGTTGAATATACAGGACACCTAGGAGTGATGAGTGAGTGGGCACAGTGATTTGGGACCAGTGTCCACCATCTCCCTCCTACCTGAGTTGCAAAGGCCCTACGGGGTTGAACTTGCAACCCTCCCAAAACGGTAAGAAAAATTATTGCTGCCAGGAGTCCCCCCTCCCCACCCCCTGTGCCTATTTCCCCCTATACTAAAAAAATTCAGTCTGGCAGCCTACAGAGTCCTCTCCAACCAACACCCACTCCAACCCTTCTCCCCCACGCTCTGTACCTTTATTTCAAGTTGATCTCCAGGATTGTGGTAGCCTCCTACCGTGATTCGGAACCAATGCTTCTGGGTCGCTTCTGCCGTTGATAGGCTACTACAATGGAGGTATAATGATTCCATTGTAGTATCCTAGCAATGGCAGAAGCGTCCCCAGAAGCGCCGGTCCCAGAGATTTTTGGTGAGTCCTTGGGGGGGGGGGGGGGGGGAGGTGGCTCTTTAGTTTAGTAAATGGGAAGGTTTGGGGTTTTTTTAATGGTCTATTTTTTAACCCCCCTTCAAAAAAATAATAATAGGGCAAACCACATTTTTCTTTTCCCTATCTTTTTTTAAAGTCACGAAATACAATGTAATAGAAAATATCAACTTTATTTCCTATTTCATTGCAAATGAATTCCCAACCCTAATGCTCAATAACATGCACACACTCTCACTCACAAATATTCTCACACACACACACTAACTTGTTCTCAATTTTACATGTACACATATACAATCACACATGCAGACACTAACTTACATTTTCATTCACTCACATAAGTGCACACTAACTTATGCTGTCACTCACATGCACAGTCATACATGCATATACTAACAAAAGCTCACTCATACATGTGCACACATAGACATGCATGTACTAACTTATGGTGTCTAACACACTTGCACACATATTCAAGCTTTCACACTGTAACTTGTGCTCTCACTCTCTCACACATATGCATACAATAGCTTACACTCTCACTCTCTCACCAAACATTCATGTACACTCACTTTCACCCAGTCACATGTATGCACATACTCATGCTCACTCACACACTTGCTCACAGTGGGGCAGATTTTCAAAGCCCTACGAGCGTCGGGTCTATTTTGAAAAGGCCCGGCGGCATGCGTAAAGCCCCGGGACACGTGTAAGTCCAGAGGCTTGAAAAAAGGAGCAGGACGTGGGCGGGCGGTCTGGGGTGGGACGGGGCAGGGCCAGAGCCTCCAGGCACAGCGGCCATTTGCCACTGTGCCCGGGATCGCGGGCCGGCCATCGGCCGGGGCACGCAACTTGCGTCTGCCCAAAGCAGGCATAACTCGGTAAGATACATTTTTTAGGGGGGTTAAGCTTAGGGCTGGGGGGGCGGGAGACTTAGGGGAAGGGAAAGGAAGGTGGGGTAGGGGGGTAGGGAAGTTCCCTCCCAGGTCGCTCCAATTTTGGAGCGGCCTGGGAGGGAATGGAGGAAGGCAGCGCAGCTCGCCGCGCAAGGTGCACAATTGTGCACCCCCTTGCGCGTGCCGACCCCTGATTTTATAACATGCGCGCCGCTATGCACGCATGTTATAAAATCGGGTATAAATTTGTGCGTGCCGGGTTGCGGGCACAAATGTACGCCTGCGCGTATGTTTTAAAATCTGCCCCAGTCTCTCTTAATCACACACACACACACATTTGTTTGCTCATTTTTTTCTGTTTGGGAACATGGGAAGACTACTACCCAATTTGCTTGCCTGAGAATTGGAGCTCAGCTCCTGAGCCAGCTGCATCAGTTGATGGGGCAGAATGTGCTGTCCTCTTTGCAGTTCTAACCTATTTCCAGTTGGGGAAAGCATTGCAGGGGCCCAGATCTGGCTTAAGATTTGGCCTGGGACCTTGTGAGTCAGATATGAGATAACTTACCTGCTCCCAGCCCTGCTGAATATGAACCTCAGATAATATCTAGTGTTAATACCTAATGAGGCTATTAGCAGAATTTGTTGGGGAGGTCATTTGGATGAACAAACATTACTTTATGTCAATTCTAATACCCTTGATCTCCGGTGTACCATACTTTATCTACTTTATTACAGTAGGTATGAGGCTCATTATCCTTTTTCAGATATGGAAAGTTGTGCTATTGATATCACCAGCCAACAGGAGATGAGGAAGATGAGTGGTATATGCTAGTGGTGAATAACCATAAACAGAAATGGTATAGCGCTAGAAATTCATGGATCCTTGTGGTGAGTTGATCAAAGAAGAGAAGGCTTAAAGTTAAGCGTTTCCAACTTTTATTCAGGAATATTTAGAATGTGGTTTCGGTCCCCCGGCACAGACCGTGTTTTGCCACATGGGCTGTGTCGGGAGGGACAGAGGCCGGTAAAAACGGATATCAATTGTGTCTGATGTATAAATCAAACTTAAATCCAAGAAATTGGCCAGGGGAAATGCCAAAGTTGGAAACAGACACCTTGCAGAGCATTATTCAGAGAATTAATGCTTCCGAATGCCACAGCCAGTGGCTCACAAAGGTTCCCAGTCACTTGCAAGAGGATCACTACAGGTTAGAAAGCCGCTCTTCTTGCAAGTATTCCCGAATACTTGCTTGGCTTTAAGTCTTCACCTATTTGATCAACTCACCACAAGGATCTGTGAATTTCTAGCGCTATACCATTTCTGTTCATAGCTATTGATTAGAGATGTGAATCATTTTTTGTGTTAGTTGTTGTCGTTCTTCGTTTTTCGGCCGCCACTGAAAATGTCATTTTTTTGCGGTTTGGGGGGGTTTTTTCGCGAAAAATCGTTTTTTGAGTTAGTGCGCGCTAACTCCCATTAGCGCGCACTAATCCAAAAAACTAATTTTTGTGAAAAAATGGGAAAATCCCGATCGTTTTTGGGGACCCCGAAACATGCCGACTTGGACAATTACATTGAAATTTTCCAATTCGGAAAAAACAAATGCACATCTCTACTATTGATATCACCAACATCTCAAATAAGACAGAGAAAGCACACAGCATGATTGCATTGTGATGTCAGTGTGATATAAGGGCAAAAAACCAAATTTGCTTGCCCATACTTCAATTCCAATTTTGCTTCCACTGCATTCTTCCCCGGCAAACCATGGTCACAGCACATTTGAAAGCTCAGACTATGAAAATGCTTACAGCTCTGGCTGTTGACTTCCTGAGGCCTTAAGAAAACTAAGCCCCCATAAGTGCAATCAATAACTCTTGCTATATTAAGGTACTGAGCTGTCTAGTAGAAGCCTTTTAATACCTTTCTCCTTTCCTCTATTCAAGAATATTGAATGTAGTCAAACACATAGGGAAAAATGGCATCCATAAAGGAGCTGGTACAGGAGTCTCTGATGCTCAAATAATTCTTTCTTCCCAATTGCATATTGTGGTGATATCAGAAGTTATTAGAAAAGTGATAATGACTGAGTGTCATCTTTATTTCAATGAATCTGATAATGAATTATAGGATTTTGAGCAGAGGCCAATTTAAAAATGCACATAAAGGGACTCTGTGTCACTTTCCAAAGATATGCATGGCCGCAGAGCTGCTTTTCTTTTCTGCACAGAACGTAATTAATTTTATTTGCTTATTCCAACAATTAACTTTAAGCCATAAATTTGTACAAGTTCCAAATTTGTTTGAATGAACTGAGAAATAAATAATAAATCAGAATGTGAGAAATGTGTAGTCACTGTGCTTCACTTATTTAGTACAAAGAAATATTCTGAATCTAGGAGATGAATTGAAACGGAGGTAATTACAGCCATTTTTTAAATCTAGAAGCGCCTTTTATTCAAGCAGATTTTGTACATTCATTAAAATCTTCATCTTCATTATTCAAGTGCTACAGAGAAGGCCTTTTAGTCTTAATTAACTTTTAGGCAATGTTTATTACTGTGAACTTTCTATAGATTTGTTTAATGGACACTTTGAGGAATAGCACTGAAAGAGCTAAGAACAGAGAGTAGAATGTGCCATGTCTACTGATTTCTTTTCTGAGGAGATACAACACATCCTAATAATCCCTGCAATTCACTGTTCAACCTGAAATATTGCAGCTGTCATACAAAAGTAGCTTGGGCTAATTTATTGGGAAATTTCACACTTGGAAAATACTCTGTAACCGTGATAAGATAATAACCTGGGGCACACTTTACCCATTTAGAGTCCAGAAAGATGACTGCAGCAATTAGCTATTCAAGAGAATTGGGCACCTTTTGAAAATATGATTCTGAGTTTGAGAAGGCAGGCTTCGGGAGGCCAAGCAGCAATAAAAAAAAGCCAATAAAGAGCGCATACTGGGGCTTTTGAGATCTGACCAGTTCCATCACATGGATTTGGATTGCATTACTGGCTTCGATAACGTTGATCCACTATAGAAAAGCTGATGTAAATTCCTGGAGCATGCTTGGGCCATGATGTCAGAATAAATGAAGGGCAAGAAGCCCAAAATGTTTGCCCATGTTTCAATTGCAAGCATTGCTCGTTTATATATTCTTTCCAAAATGTATTCGGCCTGAGTTGATAAGTGATAGTGGGAGGAAGGGCAACAGACATGCATGTATTTCCTTTCTTGATAATAAGATATAAAAAGTGAAATCTGAAGATCCATTATCTACTCTTGGAAATTAAGATATGCAGTTGTGCAGGGTTCAATATTATTCCTGGTATTATTTCAAATTTCTGTCCAACCTTTAGAAATATAGTGAGAAAAGCAGGTTTAAAATGCCAAATATATGCAGATGACATCTAGATTTAACATGACATAGGTGAAAACCATACAGAAGCTATATAAATTTAAATGTGTGTTTGCATCTTGTTAGTGTATATAGGTGTTAACAAACAGAAATTTAATCTGAACAAAACTGAGGTACTGTGAATAAATAAAACTCTGTTGGATTTCCCTTTCCCTCAATAAATTTTGGGGATCCATTCATTATTTGTCAGCTTGATTATTGTACTTATTTGTATATGGGGTTAAAAAAGACTCAAATGTATACATTTCAGCATAGAATTCAGAGTACTGCAGCCCAGCTTTTACTTTCCAGTCTTAAAAAACCTTAATTGGCTCTCAGTTACCTGGAGAGTCCAATTCAAAGTGTTAATAATTAGTCTTTAAGATACTGAACAATAGAGGCCCTCATTATCAATATCTTAGGGTGGATATAATACGATGAATATTAAAACTCTGCCCTGAAATGTTTTTGATTGGGCACACCAGGCCGGGTCCTGGTTTGCCTTTGACAATAGAAGCTCCTGTCATGGCCTCGTGCTGCCTCATGGTTAGGTTGGGAGGGTTACGTAATCCCAGTGCCATTTTCAAAGCATATAAGGTTTGTTTTGGTTTGATTGGCTCCTCACCTGGAATGTTGGGATAGGAAGTAGCTCCTAGGATGATGGTGGAAAAGGTGGGAGTTCTTGAGATGGATGCCCTTTTCCCCTTCTTAATTTTATGTTCCCTCCCACCCTCCCTCTAATTTCTCTTTTTTTGTTTATTTTGCTTGTTGCAGCTGAATTTTGTATGAATGTGGAATTACCCAAGTGGATGTTTTACTGGGTTCTTTTGAAGAGTTGGCTAGATGGGCTGAGAAATCATCAAGGGGAACCTTGAAGTGTGGCTTGGCACAGTAGGATCTATGCTGGCTCCTTGCTGGGATGAGATGGGGGCCTCACATGGTGGCAATTTTTGTGCTGCAGGTTGGGAAGTCTTGGGGTAGACATCTTGCTGGGAAGTGGCAGATGCTCACCTGGGTACAGAGTTGGGTATTTGATTACGTGACAATTTTTAAAATGTTGTAGTAATAAAGTTCTGGCCTTTTGATTTGACCAATTGTGAGTTTTGTATATTGTGAGGAGTTCAATCTGTTTCAGGGGAATGGCCTATAGTGCAAGATGTCCATATTGTTATCTCCAGATGCAGCAAGTTAATGGTATGCTAATGCATCGGGAGCTTAAACAAATGCCGACAAACTAAAAAAATGAGCATAAAGAAAATGCACTCAAAAATTGTTTTCAATACAGAAAGAATTTTTTTGTGTGCATAAAACATGATTTTTGCACATAAAATCCTGACTATAGGTCCCAACCAAAACTCCAGCTTCTGTCCAGAGACTAATAAACTTTATTCCAGTCTAATCTGGGGTTAAATTTCCAGTGGTAAGAAAGCTTGAGGTAAGTTAGCATGCCACTCTGCATATTTTTGAGAGGAAGGATATAGATAATGCTATTATTAGCATGGCATTTGCATGAGAGACTGCTAACATGTACTCACACTGCTGTGCATATATTGGGGTGGATTTTAAAAGGGTTACACATGTATATAATGGGCCAGATTTGATAACATGCGCGCGGGTGTAGATTTGTTCACGCAACCTGGCACGAACAAATCTACGCCCGATTTTATAACATGCGCGCGCTGCCGTGCGCATGTTATAAAATCCAGGATCGGCGCACGCAGGGGGGTGCACAATTGTGCAACCTGCGTACACCGAGCTGAGCAGTCTGCCTCCGTTCCCTCCAAGGCCGCTCCGAAATCGGAGCGGCCTCGGAGGGAACTTTCTTTCCGCCTCCCCCCACCTTCCCCTATCTAACCCACTCCCCAGCCTACCTAAATCCCCCTCCTAACCTTTATCGAAGAAGTTACACCTGCTCTCCATCCCCCAGCAAGGCGGCTGTGCCGGAGGCCTCGGTCCCGCCCCGGAACACCCCCTTTTGCAAGCCCCGGGACTTATGCACGTCCCGGGGCTTGTGTGCCTCCCCCTTGTGTGCACACAGGGGGAGGCAGGGGTAGGTTTTCGGGGGTTGCGCACATATCTTACGCGCGCAACCCTTTGAAAATCTACCCCTATGTGCGTAACCACGAGTACCCGCTCCTGCATGCACCGAGCCTATTTTGCATAGGCCTGGCGACGCGCGCAAGACCCGGGACGTGTGTATGTCCCAGGGCTTGAAAAAAGGGGTGGGGCGGGCAGTGGGTGGGGCGAGGTGGTTTAGGGGCAGGGTGGTGGCGGGACCAAGGCCTCCGGCACAGCGGCTATGCCAGGGGATGGTGCACCGGCACTCAGCCGGCGCGCGCAACCTATGCCTAGCCAGAGGCATGCACAACTTTAAAAACAAAGGTCAGGGGGGGTTTAGGTAGGGCGGGGGGGGGGGCGGGTTAGGTAGGGGAAGGGAGGGGAAGGTGGGGGGTGAAGGGAACAGGGAAAGCCATCGGGGCTCCCCTAGGGCTCGGCGCACGCAAGGTGCACAAGTGTGCACCCCCTTGCGCGCCGACCCCGGATTTTACAATATGCACGCGGCTGCACGCGCATGTTATAAAATCAGGCGTAGATTTGTGCGCGCCTCTTAAAATCCGGCCATTATTTGTGCAAAAAACTCCTTGCTGCATTGACAGTAAATTTGATCATAAAAAATGTGCGTGCATCTGCGCTTTAAACTGTGTACTCTGCCAAATACACCTTATTCCATCAACCCATTTGATATCATTCAGATGTATATATGTCAAGAAGAGCTTTGTGTTCTTCTCAGGATGCTGTTCTCCATGCAGCATACTTGAATGAAGTAAAATGAGTGCATCGGAATAAAAATGTTTTCCTCCTCTGTAAGTCTGCCTTGTGGAATGCTATCCCCAAGGAATTAAGAGAAATTAAGATGTTAGGTAGAGCTTAAAGGTTTTTTAATTCTGGGTTTAGGGAATAAGGATGAGAGAGAATATGTGAAGAGGAAATATTCTATGCTTATTTTTATCTCTTTGATCCTATTTTGTGCATTATTTAGAGAATAGTATTATAACTTTTGCTATATTTTTGGATTAATGTAATTTTTATAGTAACATGATTTATTTGTTCATTAGCTTTTCATTGTATGATGGAGATGGAATTCATGTTACTGTCTTTTAATCATATCTTCTATGTGATGGTTTAATAGTTGTCTATTTTAATTTTATCATTACGTATTATATTTTGTATTTATGTTGAATGTTTTGTACTCCACTTTGAACCTTTGATTGGATAGGTGGATTATACCCCAACCCTAAACCTAACCCTAACGGCATTCTTGTTGGAATTAGCATGCCTGGTTCTTTGTGAAAATTTCTTTATTTTTGATTGACAATTTTATCTTCAAAAGCATGGCACTGTTATGGGGTCACAAGAAGCCCCTGATATTGCCAATATATATGTATCCATCTTTGAAGATATTAATGTATATCAGTCTAATATGTTTGAATATGTGACATTGTGGTCAAGATATATCAATGATATTTCAGCTCCTTTGACATTTGTGTTAAAAATGAATAAGCTCACAGAACCTACCCCAACTCTTCCCCTTTATTAAAATAATCACCCTTGACCAGCTGGCCCACTTGAGCTTGCCCTCCCAAAGCCCCCAGGACTCACTATGGCATGGGCCACCCATTGCCCCTATCATGTGACAGGGGATACCCAATGGCACCAGAAGCACCATCACATGATGGGGCAAAAGGTGGCATATGCCATTTTTAATAATTCATAAAATCCTATCTATACATACAAAAAACTATCACACTCACCATCCTCATTCATCTATATAAATAAAAATGTTAAATAGTTTGGACAAAATCGCTAATCTCCGAAACCACTGAACCGATTGCTTTCAAATTTGGACACAACCTTCATTTCGCATACAGGAAGGTTCTTCTATACTTACATTACAGATATGTCACACCTGTGACAGGTAAAATAGGTTTAAAATTTTTTTCGAGAAAACAGCGACATCTGCTGGACATAAGCGCCATCTGTTACACCTTACACTAACACAGGCTACACTAATCATTTCGCCAGTCCAGGTCCACGTTTCAGTTCCATTTTAACACATTCACTCACTTTTTTCGCCGGAAACTATTTCCTTTACAGATAAACTACACCCACCACCCTCCTCATGCCCCCCACACACATGCCAAATTGATTTACTTCCCACAGCCTCCCAACACACACAAAACCACCCTCCTCACACCCCCCACACACATGCCAAATGTATTTACTTCCCAGGCCCTCACAACACACACAAAACCTGACAGAAGTCCGGGAGGCTCCAGCGGGGGGCCAGGACCGGTACGGGACACATCTCCTGCACTACGGCCGTCAGCTGCCAGCACTCAACATGGCGCCGACGGCCCTTTCCCTTACTATGCCACTCGGGGACACCAATGGCGGCAGTAGCCCATGTGACATAGTAAGGGTGAGGGCCCCTCGGCGCCATTTTCAGGACTGGCAGCCGGAGGACCTTTGCCTTTACTATGTCAGAGGACCTACCGCTGCCATTGCTCCACCCCACTAACATAGTAAGGGCAAAGGGCCGTCGGAACCCGTTTCAGTGCTCGCAGCCGACGGACCAACGCCAATACATCGCTCCCGGACCGCTCCTGAACACCCGCTCCACCGACAGACATTTTTATCAGGTCTCGGGGGGTCTGGAGGGTGGGGGGTGGTAATGAATTTATTGCGAACATCTTGGGGAGGGGTCACGAGGGGGGGCAGGTTTCATTCATTCAGCAACTCTGGGGGGGCAGGGGTGTGGGCTACTGTTTTTCGCAGGGCTGGGGGAGGGGGGCAGGAGAGTGTGGGGTGGTTAGTTTAAGAGAACTTTTCTCATACGTTGTTTTTTTGGGGAAGGGGAGGTTCACACACAAATACATACACTAAACTTGCACGATCTCGGGAACGCACCAAAATAGCCCTCCCCAGACCACAAAACAAATTTGGAAGTGCAAATTTGGTTAGGCACTCCCCTATTTGGCTACATAACGCGTACAGATGCCCAGGGAGGGGGCAGGAGGGTGGGCAGGAGGGTGGGGGGTTATTATTTGATTTGAAGGGTTGGGATTGAGGTTTTTCTTTGGGGGGGTGGGGGGGTTCCCACAGAAATAGAAAGACAAAGGTTTTCTGATCTGAAGGGTAGGCAGTAGGTGGGGGGGAGGTGACAGTGAGGGGAGGGAGAATGAGGGGGGAGGTGAGTGTCAGGGGAGGGAGAATGAGGGGAGAGGTGAGTGTGAGAAGAGAGAGTTGGGGGGGACAAGGGAGGGAAGGGGGGGTGAGTGACCAAGGGGGAGGAGGATGAGTAACTGAGGTAAATGAGCAAGGGGAAGGGGGAGGGAGGGTAAAGAACCTGACTCTGCCACTGCAACGCGTGGCCGGGTACCGCTAGTGTACAATTAAAAATATACTGTATCAAAAAGTACATCATTAATGAAAATATTGATAATATTTAAAGAATATATTTAGACTTGTAAATATTTTAGAACCTCATGTCTCAAAATTATCATTTCTAAAGTCCAATCAATTTCACCTGTCTTCTTTTTCATATAAATACTAATTCAATACTGTTGATGTTGCAACCATCGCTGCCCGACGGCTTAACTCCGCCTACCTTTCTTTTTCTGTGACTCCTCCTGCTCCCAGTGGATGTCTGGCTGCTGTGACGTCTGCCTGCCGTCCTCTCCGGCTTCCCCGGACCAGTTTGGGCGCTGCCTCCCACCATGCTCAGGTACCTTAGGGCGTGCGCGCCCTCATTCTCATTTCCTCTATGGCGTGAACCTCAGGGGCATCCCCCTGTGATGATGTCACGCTACCTGGATATTTAAGCCTATCGTTGTTTGCTAGCTGTTGAGTTAGCAAGGGGATTCTTATGGATGGGATTCACTCTCTGTACCCAGCTACTCTGCCTCCAACTTCTATTGGACTCTTTGCTGCTAACGAGGTACCTGCTCCTCGGGGGCCTCTCTGCTTCTTTCAGGTCGCTATCAGGAACTGGTACTCGCTCTTCGAGGGCCCACATTCCCTGACTCGCTGCCTGTGTCCATCTCCTCTTCTACTTGGAAGAATTCTGTGAGTAATACTACCATCTACTCCTCAGAGTTGTTTCCTCGAGGGCCTGCCTCCGTTCCAGCGTCAGTGCCATCTCCTAATTGGAACTGCTGCACGAGTACTTGCCAACGAGTCTCTGCTCCCAGGGATCTGGTACTTCCTCCTCGAGGGCCAGCTCTCCCTATCTCGGGGCTTCTCCATACTGGAGACTCTGTGAATGCCTTATTGTACTCATTATCTCAGTTCTTCTCACTACAGCACTGCTACTGGAGACAGCTGTTCCAGCGCCATGAGGAATACTAGCCCGGCCGAGCTCCATTTTCTACTCACTACTGCCACCTCTGGTGGCTTCATAAAGTGTCTAAATAAAGATATAATCTGTGTTTGTGTGTCCAGAGCTGAGCCTGACCTGTGGCCCCTCACGGGTCCTTCCCCCGTGGGCGTGGTCAGCTGCCACAGTGTCCAAGGGTCCACCCAATCCCTACAAAACATAACAGTTGACTCCAAATTTCTCAAGATATTTCCCCTCATTTTAATGAAGAATCTTCTATAGAAACATAGAAACATAGAAATGATGGCAGAAGAAGACCAAACGGCCCATCCAGTCTGCCCAGCAAGCTTCACATTTTTTTCTCATACTTATCTGTTTCTCTTAGCTCTTTGGTTCTATTTCCCTTCCACCCCCACCATTAATGTAGAGAGCAGTGATGGAGCTGCAACCAAGTGAAATATCAAGCTTGATTAGTTATGGGTAGTAGGGGAAGTAACCGCCGCAATAAGCAAGCTACACCCATGCTTATTTGTTTTACCCAGACTGTGTTGTTCAGCCCTTATTGGTTGTTTTTCTTCTCCCCTGCTGTTGAAGCAGGGAGCTATGCTGGATATGCTTGTAGTATCAGTTTTTCTTCTCCCCTGCCGTTGAAGCAGAGAGCTATGCTGGATATGCGTGAAGTATCAGTTTTTCTTCTCCCCTGCCGTTGAAGCAGGATATGCATTGAAAGTGAAGTATCAGGCTTATTTGGTTTGGGGTAGTAACCGCCGTAACAAGCCAGCTACTCCCCGCTTTGTGAGTGCGAATCCTTTTTTCTTCTCCCCTGATGTTGAAGCAGAGAGCTATGCTGGATATGCGTGAAGTATCAGTTTTTCTTCTCCCCTGCCGTTGAAGCAGAGAGCTATGCTGGATATGCGTGAAGTATCAGTTTTTCTTCTCCCCTGCCGTTGAAGCAGAGAGCTATGCTGGATATGCGTGAAGTATCAGTTTTTCTTCTCCCCTGCCGTTGAAGCAGAGAGCTATGCTGGATATGCGTGAAGTATCAGGTTTTCTTCTCCCCTGCCGTTGAAGCAGGGAGCTATGCTGGATATGCGTGAAGTATCAGTTTTTCTTCTCCCCTGCCGTTGAAGCAGAGAGCTATGCTGGATATGCATTGAAAGTGAAGTATCAGGCTTATTTGGTTTGGGGTAGTAACCGCCGTAACAAGCCAGCTACTCCCCACTTTGTGAGTGCAAATCCTTTTTTCCACATTTCCTCTTGCTGTTGTAGCTTAGAGCGATGTTGGAGTCACAGTAACCATGTGTATGTTTATTGAATAAGGGTATTGTCTCCAGGCAGTAGCCGTCATTCTGGCTAGCCACCCACTCTTTATTGACGGCCTCTTGATTTTATGGATCCACAGTGTTTATCCCACGCCCCTTTGAAGTCCTTCACAGTTCTGGTCTTCACCACTTCCTCTGGAAGGGCATTCCAGGCATCCACCACCCTCTCCGTGAAGAAATACTTCCTGACATTGGTTCTGAATCTTCCTCCCTGGAGCTTCAAATCGTGACCCCTGGTTCTGCTGATTTTTTTCCTATGGAAAAGGTTTGTCGTTGTCTTTGGATCATTAAAACCTTTCAAGTATCTGAAAGTCTGTATCATATCACCTCTGCTCCTCCTTTCCTCCAGGGTGTACATATTTAGATTCTTCAATCTCTCCTCATAAGTCATTTGATGAAGACCTTCCACCTTTTTGGTCACCCTTCTCTGGACCGCCTCCATCTTGTCTCTGTCTCTTCGGAGATACGGTCTCCAGAACTGAACACAATACTCCAGGTGAGGTCTCACCAAGGACCTGTACAAGGGGATAATCACTTCCCTTTTCTTACTCGATATTCCTCTCTCTATGCAGCCCAGCATTCTTCTGGCTTTAGCTATCGCCTTGTCACATTGTTTCGCCGACTTCAGATCATTAGACACCATCACCCCAAGGTCTCTCTCCTGCTCCGTGCACATCAGCCTTTCTCCCCCCATCGAATACAGTTCATTCGGATTTCCATTTCCCATATGCATGACTTTGCACTTCTTGGCATTGAATGTCAGCTGCCATGTCTTCGACCACTCTTCCATCTTCCTTAAATCCCGTCTCATTCTCTCCACTCCTTCCGGCGAGTCCACTCTGTTGCAGATCTTAGTGTCATCCGCAAAAAGACATACCTTACCTTCTATCCCTTCCGCAATGTCGCTCACAAAGATATTGAAAAGGACCGGTCCCAACACCGATCCCTGCGGTACACCGCTTAAAACCGCTCTCTCTTCAGAGAGAGTTCCATTTACCATCACACATTGTCTTCTGTCCGTCAACCAGTTTGCAATCCAGGCCACCACCTCGGCACTCACTCCTAAGCTTTTCATTTTATTCACCAGTCTCCTGTGCGGGACAGTGTCAAAAGCTTTGCTGAAATCCAAGTAGATGACATCGAGTGCTCTTCCTCGATCCAATTCCTTGGTTACCCAGTCAAAAAAGTCAATCAGATTTGTCTGACAGGATCTTCCAATGGTGAATCCATGCTGCCTCTGGTCCAGCAATTCTCCCGACTGTAGATAGTTCACTATTCTCTCTTTCAACAGTGACTCCATTACTTTTCCCACCACCGAAGTGAGGCTAACCGGTCTGTAGTTACCAGCCTCTTCTCTGTTCCCACTCTTGTGAAGCGGGACCACCACCGCTCTCCTCCAATCATTCGGCACCACTCCCGTTTCTAGGGATCTATTGAATAGATCACACAGCGGACCCGCCAGCACATCTCTGAGCTCCCTCAGTATTCTGGGATGAACTTCATCAGGCCCCATGGCTTTGTCCACTTTCAGTTTCACCAGCTCTTCCCATACATTTTCTACTGTGAATGGAGTTACATCTACTCCATTCCCCTCCAGTTTCTTGTTAACTAGTGTTGGTCCTTCTCCAGGGTCCTCTTTAGTGAACACAGAACTGAAGTATTCATTTAATATTTCTGCCATTTCTTCGTCTCTCTCCACACATTGATCCTTTCCACCTTTCAATTTCACTATACCACTTTGAACTTTTCTCTTTTCACTGATGTATCTGAAAAATGTTTTGTTACCACTCTTTACCTCTTTGGCAATCCTCTCTTCCGCTTGACTTTTTGCCATCTTGATTAATTTCTTCGTCTCCCTCAGTTCTACCAGATATTCTTCTTTGTGTTCCTCCTTTTGGGATCTTTTATATTTCTTGAACGCTGTTCTTTTAGCCTTTATTTTGTCAGCCACCTCCTTTGAGAACCAGATAGGTTTCATTTTTCTTTTGCTTTTCTTTACTTTTCTAACATATAGATTAGTTGCCTTGGTGATTGCTCCTTTTAGATTGGTCCACTGTTGATCCACATCTCTCTCGTTTTCCCAGCCTTTTAGTTCTTCCTCCAGGTACTTCCCCATTTCATCAAAGTCTGTGTTTTTGAACATCAAAACTTGGGTTTTTGTGCTTCTTTTCCGTGTCCTTTTTGTGATATTAAACCATACCGTTTGATGATCACTGGTGCTGAGGTGGGCACCCACCTGGACGTCTGAGACATTATCTCCATTAGTGAGCACTAAGTCGAGTATAGCTCCTTCTCTCGTGGGTTCCATTACCATTTGTTTGAACAAAGCTAATTGCAGGGCATCTACTATTTCTCTACTATTATTAGATTCTGCAGATGGGATTCTCCAGTCTACATCTGGCATATTAAAGTCTCCAACGATCACCACTTCTCCTTTCTTTGCTATCCTGTGGATGTCTTCAATCATATCTCTGTCCAGCTCTTCCTTTTGGTTTGGAGGCCTGTAAACCACTCCAATAAAAATGGATGCCCCATCTTTTTTTAAGTCGGCCCATAGTGCTTCTTCTTTGCCCCATGTTCCTTGCAGCTCAGATGCTTGGATATTGTTTCTGACATATAGAGCCACTCCTCCCCCTTTCCTATCCTCTCTGTCCTTCCTTAACAAGTTATAGCCTGGTATTGCCGTATCCCAGTCATGATATTCTGTAAACCATGTTTCCGTGACAGCAACAACGTCCAAGTCTGCCTCCACCATTAGGGCTTGCAGCTCTGGGATTTTATTACCCAAACTACGAGCATTTGTGCTCATAGCTTTCCAGCTTTCTTTGCTCAGGTTACTGCTGTTCCTGGACTCCTTTTGTGACCTATTTAGTTGAGTTTTGTTATCCACTTTTCTCTTTGCATTTGTGCAAGGGAAGATATTAATGCCTCTGATGACAGAGTCATCCATCACTGTGAGCTTTTTCCTTTGGTTTCTGATTTGGAATTTCTGTATGCATTGGGTTTTTTCTCTCTTTTCCGATAACATTTCAATCTTTTTCTCAAGGACTTCTTCAGAATTTAATACAGAGAAGGCATTTTGTACTTGTTGCACTTGATACAGTGTGTGTCTACGGAACACAGGTCTTATTCTTCCAGAGCCCACTGTAATACTTTTTAAGTTCCTTAATGGCCTGTGTGAGTGGTGGGATAGAGTTGTGGGTTGCACAGCTTTCAATAATGGGTGTCTGTGGGTTACAGGTCTTATCCTACCTGAGCCCACGGTAAATCTCTTTTTTCTTGAGTTTTGGTTATTCAGTGGTAAGTGGAAATTATTTCCTGAATAATGTACCGTGGCTGAGACTCTCTTTATTGAAGCTAATTCAGCTTTAAAGTCATCCAGCTCCTTTTCCAAGGTAGAGAGTTTTGAACAAAAGGGGCAAGCCTTAAGTTTCCATATGATTACCCTCAATATAAAGGCTCCACAGCAGTTGCATTGAATAGTACTCATTTAGGTAAGTTATTTGATTGGTGCACCTAAGGAATAATCAATTTACTAATTTATCTGGTTGCCTATTATGAAGTTAGGATGACTACATTAGAAATACAAACCTAGGGGTGGGTGGGCAGAGGGGTAGGGTGGGAGGGAGTTAAACAGTTTATACCTAGGTCAAGCTGGGTAGGGCAAGACACTTTCTTGTCCTTTAGCTAGTAAAAGATCCCACAGCACTTATATCCCAATTTGGAACAGATTATATGACAGCTATACAATAAGAGGGATACTGGGAATTTTTTTTCTTTTTTTTGGCTTTTTTGAATCTTACAACAATCTAATATCTAATATTCTATGATATCATCCTTGTTCTTATAGGAGATCTTTTTTAATGTCCTCCAACAAAGAATATTCTGTTTCGCCCTCCCCTAAATGGGGTTCCTCAGAGAAAAGTATATTGCATCAGCTCTACAACATCAATCAAAAAATACAAAATACCGACTTATACTAAATGAAAACATAATCTGTGCTATATGAATCAAGACTCACCAACATTTTCCACATCGACTGTCTTCATTTTTACAACCCGGTCACTTCCAATTCAATCCGGAGTCCCATATGTAAATACCGAATTTCTAGTCTCTTTTAACTCCAATCTTTATTCATTCACCTTAATGTCATCACATCCACTATAATATACAAAATAAATTATAATCAACATGTATCTCAATTCCCAAAAACATAAATCAAATCTTTATACTCACCTAACCAATCCAACTTTTCCTCAGAGAAAAGTATAACGCATCAGCTCTACATCAATGTTTTCTCACCCTAGCTTGATGGACTCTATAACTGTAAAGGTCCCCCCACTAGGTTCTCTCTCTCTCACCCAAAGTCCAGAAATGGCCAAAATGCAATTTGCAATCTTTAACACGAGTTGTATTACAGCCATTTCAGGCTTAAGATCAGGAAAAATGGTGTAGTTATTTCCAGCATTAAAAACCTGCACTAGCATGCGTTATGCTATAACACAGTGTGATATTGCCCTTCATTTTCATAAATAGCACCTTTATGAAAAATCTGCATTCACGCAATGTGATACCATAATGCAATGCATGCAATATTAATGGTATTAACGCACGCGTTATGACATTATCACGGGCATTAACACTGTAACGCATTTTGATGAATGACCCTGTTAAATCTTTGAGGGTGTTGAAATTCATTCTAGGAAAAGATGATTTTCATAAAATTGTTCAAGCTTTCATAATTTATTTTGCCTAGCCTTACTCAGCTTTGCAGACTTAAGAGCTTTGCAGACATTAAAAAATTCAGTGGTGTGACCTGTTTTCTGTGGGCTTCAAGGGAGCATGTTATCCCTGTGCTAATGCTGCTGTACCTGTTACCAGCGATTCAGAGGATTACATTTTTCATGATGCACATCCTCTAAACTATGAACTCTTATCTTAAGAACATGAAGAACATAAGAAATTGCCATGCTGGGTTAGAACCAGGGTCCATCAAGCCCAGCATCCTGTTTCCAACAGAGGCCAAACCAGGCCACAAGAACCTGGCAATTACCCAAACACTAAGAAGATCCCATACTACTGATGCAATTAATAACAGTGGCTATTCCCTAAGTAAACTTGATTAATAACAGATAATGGACTTCTCCTCCAAGAACTTATCCAAATCTTTTTTTTAACCCAGCTACACTAACTGCACTAACCACATTCTCTGGCAACAAATTCCAGAGCTTTATTGTGCATTGAGTGAAAAAGAATTTTCTTCGATTAGTCTTAAATGTGCTACTTGCTAACTTCATGGAATGCCCCCTAGTCCTTCTATTATTCGAAAGTGTAAATAACCAATTCACATCTACTCATTCAAGACCTCTCATGATCTTAACAACCTCTATCATATACCCCCTCAGCCATCTCTTCTCCAAGCTGAACAGCCCTAACCTCCTCAGCCTTTCCTCATAGGGGAGCTGTTCCATCCCCTTTATCATTTTGGTTGCCCTTCTCTGTACCTTCTCCAGCACAACTATATCTTTTTTGAGATGCAGTGACCAGAATTGTACACAGTATTCAAGGTGCGGCCTCACTATGGAGCGATTTAGAGGCATTATGACATTTTTCGTTTTATTAACCATTCCCTTCCTAATAATTCCCAACATTCTGTTTGCTTTTTTGACTGCTGCAGCACACTGAGCCGACAATTTTAAAGTATTATCCACTATGATGCCTAGATCTTTTTCCTGGGTGGTAGCTCCTAATATGGAACCTAACATTGTGTAACTACAGCAAGGGTTATTTTTCCCTATATGCAACACCTTGCACTTGTCCACATTAAATTTCATCTGCCATTTAGATGCCCAATCTTTCAGTATTGCAAGGTCCTCCTGTAATGTATCACAATCCACTTGTGATTTAACTACTCTGAATAATTTTGTATCATCTGCAAATTTGATAACCTCACTCGTCTTATTCCTTTCCAGATGATTTTTATATATCTTGAAAAGCACCGGTCCAAGTACAGATCCCTGAGACACTCCACTGTTTACCCTTTTCCACTGAGAAAATTGACCATTTAATCCTACTCTCTGTTTCCTGTCTTTTATCCAGTTTGTAATCCACGAAAGGACATCGCCTCCTATCCCATGACTTTTTAGTTCTCTTAGAAGTCTCTCATGAGGGACTTTGTCAAACACCTTCTGAAAATCCAAATACACTACATCTACCGATTCACCTTTATCCACATGTTTATTAACCCCTTCAAAAAAATGAAGCAGATTTGTTAGGCAAGACTTCCCTTGGGTAAATCCATGTTGACTGTGTTCCTTCAAACCATGTCTTTCTATATGCTCTACGATTTTGATCTTGAGAATAGTTTCCACTATTTTTCCCGGCACTGAAGTAAGGCTCACTGGCCTAGTTACCCGGATCGCCCCTGGAGCCCTTTTTTAAATATTGGGGTTACTTTGGCCACCCTCCAGTCTTCACGTACAATCTTCTTATAAATGATAAAATCTCAACCTTGCAGTATAAAGTAATTTCTTTATTCATATTAGCAACATTGATAACATGTTTATTCAGACTAAATGATATCCAGATCCAAATATAAAATTTTCAGAATGTTCCAACACCAAATGTTAGACTTTTTTATCTTATGTAATCTTGTAACATGTCTACTCATGGTTATATTTATAGTCACACTACATTTGGAAATATAGTTTTCTACTAGAATTAAAAAAAAAGTGTTAGACATGATTTCTAGCAGTACTAATTTATATTAATCTTATCTGGTTTCACTCTGCATGTAAAAGTGGCCCCTAACCCCTACACTGTTACCTAAACCTCACCTCAAGTTACTAGGTAGTCCTCCTATAGTAGCATACATAGCTAACTACTACAAGGTCCTTGTAGATAGTCTTTCTTTCTCTCTCTCTCTCTCTCTCAGCACTTTGCAGGTAGGAAAATGCAATTATGTAGGTATTAGTGCAAAAAGTTAACACACTTTGCAGTAATACCTATGCAAAGCACTAAAATAACACACATTGCAATAAATAGGCTATTACCATAAATCACATGCAATATTTACTGCTTTTTGATAAATCTAGGCCTAAGTGACACAGTTTGTGAAAGAATTACACAAAACTGTACATTTACATTTTTCCAAACACAGAAAGTCAGAGAGATCAAGGCCGCTGTATCTGGCTGCCAGTCAGAGTCACTGCAGTATATCCTTCTCACAGTGAAACACAAATCTCTGTACTATGTGCTGCAGATAGATGAACTGCATCTATAACCTAGTAATACTCAACAGTGAGATTAGTGTCTCTTCTAACACTATTTTAACAGGCAACATCCCAATTTAATTTAGTTTTATTTAGTTTATTGATCTTATTTTACCACTTTTCCAAACAAGTCAAAATGGTTTACAATAAAAAAAAACATTTCTCAACAATAAAAAGTATATAGGGCTAGATTTTAAAAGCCCTGCGCGCGTAAATCCTGCCGGATTTACGCGCGCAGGGCACTCGCGCGCCTGCGCACCTATTTTGCATAGGCCGCCGGCGTGCACAAAGCCCCGGGATGCGTGTAAGTCTCGGGGCTTCCTAAAAGGGGCGGGAGGGAGCGTGTCAGGGGGCATGTCCGGGGTCAGGGGGCGGGCCGGGGTGGGTCCGGGGGCATGGTAATGGTGTGGGGGCGGGCCGGGAGGGTGGTCCCGAGTCCCCCAGTACTGCGGCATGTGCCGGGGGATGCTGAGGCGGCGCGAGCAAGTTACGCCTGCTTCCAGCAGGCGTAACTTGCACAACAAAAGGTAGGGAGGGGGATTTAAATAGGGCTGGGGGTGGGGTAGATAGGGGAAGGGAGGGGAAGGTGGGGGGATGCAGAAGGAAAGTTCCCTCCGAGGCTGCTCCGATTTCGTAGCGGCCTCGGAGGGAACGGAGGCAGGCTGCATGGCTCGGCGCACGCAGGCTGCTGATTTTGCGCAGCCTTGCGCGCGCCAACCCCGGATTTTTATAAGATACGCGCGTATGTTTTTAAGATCTACCTCATAATGTATAACAACATAAAACAAAATCAGATAAACCTAAAAACAGAAAAATATTAATAACAAAACACAGCTAGGTTAAAAACTATAAACACAATGAATAAAATAAAATCAGTTAATGTTAAAAGCTTGTCTGAATAGCCAAATATTACTTTCTTTCCTGAAATTGCTGTATTTCTATTCAAAACAAACAAATGTAGGAGTGCATGCCACAGTAAAGTGCTTGATAGGAAATAAAATGAACAACAAGTGGACTCAAACCTAATATCAAAAGGTAGCAGGTTATATTCAGCAGTGTGATTGAGCCGCTGTTATTATGTTGTTTTCATATTTTTTTATATTTTTGAATGTTTGGTAATTATGATTGTGTTTTTATTATTCTATTGTACTACCACTTGGGTAACATGTTTTATCAAGCAGATATTAAGTTCCAGCAAATGAAAATAAAATTAAATTTGCCAAGTTGCTCAGTTGCTGAATATTGTCTTACATGGAGCTCAAGAAAAGGTTTCATCTGACAAATAAATTCCAAATTCCCCTGTTACTTGTAATTTCCATTGCTTTTGTTCCATGTAAACCGAGGTGATGTTTCGACTAACATTGGTATAGAAGACTCTTCAAATAAATAAATAAATAAATAAATAAATAAATATGAAAAAATGAAGACTGAATCACAAATGACATTTGAGTACTGAAGGTAAGATTAGCATCAGTTTTTACACCAAATATTGAAATTGACTCAGATGGAACAATCTATATACTAGCCATACAAGATCTTCTGATAATGGGTTTGGCTTTCCTAGTAATCTACAGATTTTTTGTTTTTTATTTACCTTGACTGTCTGATCTATTAACACAGATGAGAGTTGAAACCATCCAGTTCCTCCACAGAACTGCAATGGAGATAAACAATCATCTGGACATAGTCATCAAAGAAGAAACTGGTAAAGCTCTCACTCTGAATAGAGTGATTATGTGGGATTAGAAAGAGATTAAAATGTAGTGGAGTAAAAATTGAACCCTGGGGTATACCACACTGAGCAATCTTGGCTCAGATAGTTTATTCGTTCAATTGACTTGATAAGAATGGTCAGATAGGTAGGAGACAAACCAAGAGAGAGCTTCATCAACAATTCCTAGGTTAAGCAATAATTGAAGTAACAAATGATGGTCCATCATGTCAAATGTTACCAACATATCAATCAAAACAATAAGGGCATCTTGGACCCTATCTGCCCTAGTTCTAACTTCATTTGTATGGGCAATTAATGTTCTTTCTGTGCTATCACTGGCAAAAAACCTATCTAGGGTGAAAAGCATTCATTTTTTTTAAGGAATACATTTACTTGACTTCCTACAGCCTTTTCAATAATCTTCCCCTTGAAGGGAAGATTTGACATGTCTATAATATTTAAGTAGAATAAAAGCAAGAGAATCTTTTTTTAAGAAGAGGATGAATTCTAGCCTTTTAAAATTCAGATGGAAAGTCACCTTGCTCTAAAACTCTTATTAATATTTGAAAGGAAATATTGATCTAGAACCAATTTGGTCTTTTTAATTAACCTGGAAGGAAGTAGATCGAGCAAAAGTAAATATATTCATAGATTTTATGATTTTACGATTTTCTGCAACACAGCCAATGGTATTGGGTTGAAAGATTTAAATTCACTCATGAGACCAGAAGAGAGGCAATCCAAATTGCTGAAATCAACTGTTAGATAAATAAGCAGTGAAGTACTCTGCAGAAAGTTGGTTAGATTCCTGCAACTCAACTATATTTTTAGAGAATTGTGAATTTAGGTTTAAAAGTTTCATAGCATGATTTTCACCAAATTCAAATTGCTTTGAAGCATATTTCCTTTTTGAAATTTCAATTTCTTGTCTATAATGTGCCAAAAGATTTAAGAATTGCCATTTCTCCATTTCTGTTCATGACTTGTTGCTTCAGAGTTCTCAAGCCAAAGTGATACCAAGAAAAATTTGAGCATGTACTCGGCTCGCTACTATGCATTCAACCACTGGGGCTACTTTATCAAATGCCTTACTAGGAACTGAATTCCAAAGATATACTTGGGATTTCTAAAGACTTTAAAGCAAAATCATCAGGAAACAGGCCTAGTTCCATAGATAGAATATCTAGATCTATATTATGATGTTTTCTTATATTACAAATAAGAAAAAAAACCCATAGCAATCCCTTGCTAGTTTAAACTAAAAAAAAAACAGGTTACCTGTGAAAGATTTCTCCTTTCCTTCTGTTTTTCCCTTTTTGTAAAAGGGCAAAGGCATTTAGGAGGCTGAAGGAGGCAGGTGAATGAGAGGAGAGGCTGATGTAATTAATAGCAAGGCTTTCCTTTGAAGTTCTGTGGGGAGATGTCCTCAAATGGCAACTTTGTACTGCAAAAGAAAGAAATAGGATAGGCAGCACTGGGAACCAGCTTCAGGAGGAGAGAATGGACGGCTGATTTTGGACTGTTATGGAACTTCATGGTGCTCCATCATGGACCCACAGAAAGAAGGGGGAGGAGCCATGACTGCAATCATGGCAAAAATGGGATGGATGCAAGACACACTCAATAAGCAGCAGCAGCCCTGGGGAAGTTGCCACTGCAACAGGAGACCATAATTTGATGTTGCGGACCTTGGGGAAACCCTTGGCATGAGAGAGAACAAGGCCACAAACCAGAAGTATGTCAAATAAGTCATTTTGGTGTTGCAGAGAGCAGACAAGACAAAAATAAAAGTATAAAAATAAGACAAACTGGGCAAATACAAATTTAATAAAGGCCTGATTTTAGGTGGGGGAGGACTCAAGGAAGCACCAACATAATTTTGAAAACCCCACAGCAACTACACATGACCCTAATTTGCATAAAGGCATAAAAAGTAGGGCAAAGTAAGATAAAATATGTATTATAGAAACATAGAAACATAGAAATGATGGCAGAAGAAGACCAATAGGCCCATCCAGTCTGCCCAGCAAGCTTTTACACTTATTTTCTCATACTTATCTGTTACTCCAACCGCTGAGTTCAGGACCCTTATTGGTAACTTTTTTGATTCTAATTTCCTTCCACTCCCGCCATTGATGCAGAGAGCAGTGTTGGAGCTGCATCAAAGTGAAGTATAAGGCTTAATGTTTGAGGCTAGTAACCGTCGTATCGAGCAAGTTACCCCGATGTTTGTATACTCATACTGCTCAGATCAATGCCTTGTTAGATGTTGTCTGGATGTAAATCCTATTTCTTCATTCTCCCCTGCCATTGAAGCAGTGAGCTGTGCTGGATATGCATTAAAGTGAAGTATCAGGTTTAATTTGTTAGGGGTAGTAACCACTGCAATAATCAAGCTACTCCATTTGTTTACCCTGACTGTGCAATTCAGTCCTTTTTGGTTGTTGTCTGAATATAAATCCTCTTTTCTTCATCCCCCTGCCATTGAAGCAGTGAGCTGCGCTGAATATGCTTTCCAAGTGAAGTAACAGGCTTAATTGGTTCAGGGTAGTAACCGCTGCAACAAGCAAGCTACCCCCACGCTTATTTGTTTACACTGACTGTGCAATTCAGTCCTTGTTGGTTGTTGTCTGAATGTAAATCCTCTTATCTTCATTCCCCCTGCCATTGAAGCAGAGATCTATGCTGGATATGCATTGTAAGTGAAGTATCAGGCTTAATTGGTTTGGGGTAGTAACTGCCGCAACAAGCAAGCTACTCCCACTTATTTGTTTTACTCAGACTGTGCTACCTTGTTGGTTGTTGCCTGAATGCAAATCCTCTTTTCCACATTTCCTCTTGTCGTTGAAGCATAGAGCAATGTTGGAGTCACATTAACCATGTGAACGTTTATTGAATAAGGGTATTAATCACCAGGTAGTAGCCATCATTTCCGCAAGCCACCCCCATACCTCTTCTCTTCATTCCCATCCTCCAGGCTTTATGGATCCATAGTGTTTATCCCACTTACCTTTGAAATCCTTCACAGTTTTGGTCTTCACCACTTCCTCCGGAAGGGCATTCCAGGCATCCTCCACCCTCTACGTGAAGAAATACTTCCTGACATTTTTCTGAGTCTTCCTCCCTGGAGTTTTAAATCATGACCCCTGGTTCTGCTGATTTTTTTCCAATGGAAAAGGTTTGTCATTGACTTTGGATCATTAAAACCTTTCAAGTATCTGAACATCTGTATCATATCACCCCTGCTCCTCCTTTCCTCCAGGATATACATATTTAGATTCTTCAATCTCTCCTCATAAGTCATTCAATGAAGATCATCCACCTTTTTGGTCGCCCTTCTCTGGACCGCCTCCATCCTGTCTCTGTCCCTTCGGAGATACGGTCTCTAGAACTGAGCACAGTACTCTACGTAAGGCCTCACCAAGGATCTGTACAAGGGGATAATCACTTCCCTTTTCTTACTCGATATTCCTCTCTATGCAGCCCAGCATTCTTCTAGCTTTGGCTATCGTCACATTGTTTCGCCGACTTCAGATTGTTAGACACTATCACCCCAAGGTCTCTCTCCTGCTCCGTGCACATCAGCCCTTCACCCCCCATCGACTACATTTCTTTCGGATTTCCACACCCCATATGCATGACTCTGCACTTCTTGGCATTGAATCTCAGCTGCCATAACTTCGACCAGTGTTCCAGCAGGATATAGTCTCCGATCGAGGACCACAGTTTACAGCTCATTATTGGAAAGCCCTATGCAAACACTTCAATGTGCAACTTAGTCTTTCGTCAGCGTTCCATCCTCAAAGTAATGGGCAGATAAACATCATCAGCCAGCACCCATCTTCCTTCCAGGAGACCATGTCTGGCTTAGCACCAGAAATCTACAGCTACGTATTCTGTCTAGAAGACTAGCTCCAAAATTCTGTGGGCCTTTTCGAGTCGCCGACCGAGTGGGAGCAGTCTCATACCGTCTGCGCCTACCCTCCACCATGCGCATACATGACGTGTTCCATGTGTCGTTGCTGAAGCCTCTTGTGTTATCCAGGTTTCACTCCCGGGCTCCTGAACCATCGGATCCTTCAGTACCGGACGAGGTCACGTATCAAGTGCGTGAAGTTTTGGATGTCCGGTTTCATCAATGCCGATGGGAATACTTGCTTGCCTGGGAGGGTTGCAGACCTGAGGATAATTCTTGGGAACCGGCCCGTAACATCCTTGACAAGGACTTATTACGGCAGTTCCATCTGGACCACCCAAGTAAACCCAGACCGGCTAAGAGGGGGCGTAACAGGGGAGGTACTGTTGCGGTTCTGGCCGCAAGCACCGCAGCTAGGCCCTTACCTCCAGGCTCCCGGACCTGCTCCTGCTTCCAGAGACCTGGGTTGCGGCCTGTTTGGCGGCGTCCCCGCTGGGGCTGCGCCGCTGCGAGGTTTCCCTTGGACGCCCGGCTCCTAGGTGCGTGCCACTAGGGCCTTTTTCTAGGCCATTTCCCGCCAGTGGTGACTCCGCCCAACTCCTGACGTCAGACACCGCGGCCTTCATAAGCCGGCCGCGGCCATCCAGTCTTTGCCTTGCAACAGGTTAGCCTCCCGATTTCCTGTTGCGCTGTGCCCCGGAGTGACTCGCCTTGCTTCATCGCTCCGTTCCTGCTACAGTACCTGCTTGGTTCCTGCCTGCCTGCTACAGTACCTGCTTGGTCCTGCTGGCTTGCTACAGTACCTGCTTGGTTCCTGCCTGCCTGCCTGCTACAGTACCTGCTTGGTCCTGCTGGCTTGCTACAGTACCTGCTTAGTTCCTGCCTGGTTCCTGTACCCGAATCCTGCTACAGTTCCTGCCTGGTTCCAGTACCTGCATCCTGCTACAGTTTTTGCCTGGTTCCAGTACTCGAGTCTTGTTACAATTCCTGCCTGGTTTCAGAACCCGAGCCCAGTTACAGTATTGCTACTGTCCTAGTCTGGTTCCAGTTACCTGTCCTGATCCACAACCCACCTAAGTCCCAGCGGCCGGGCCCCTACGGGCTCCTCCCGGGGGGGCTTTGGCTTCCAAGGGTGAAGCCACCTAAGTCCCAGCGATTGGGACTTAGGTGGCTTCACCCTTGGAAGCCACCCTGGAAGCTGGTACTCCCGGGGGAGTACCAGCTTCCAGGGTGAAGAGCATCTACGTCCTGCCTGAACATCTGCCTCCCAGCCTGCTATTCATTAGAGACATTGACCACCTTTCCCAGTCTCCAGCAGGTCGGCCCAAGGGTCCACTAAACAGAGACTCCCTTAACATAAGAACATAAGATATGCCATACTGGATCATACCAAGGGTCCATCAAGCCCAGCATCCTGTTTCCAGCAGTGGCCAATCCAAGTCACAACTACCTGGCAAGTACCCAAACATTAGATAACTCATAAGCTACTATTGCTTATTAATTACCATAATAGCAATTTATAGATTTTTCTTCTAGGAACTTATCCAAACCTTTTTTAAACCCAGTTACACTAATTGCTATAACCACATCCTCTCGCAATGAATTCTAGAGTTTCACTATGCACTGAGGGGCCGATGCAATACAGTGGGCTCACACAAGCGCACAGTTTAACCCGCTGTTGGATGCAGGATAAATAGGCGCTAATCCACCCCCTAATGCAATAGGGGGATTAGCGCCTATTTAACCCACGTCCAATGCGGAGTGAATGAGATAGCGCTCATCACATGCAAATACATGTGAATGAGCCTATTACTCATTCACTCCGCATTCAAAAAAAATAAATGTGCATCTCAGATGCACATTTATTGCTCAGATATTAACGCCTACTGTGTGGAGCAGGCGTTAATAGCTGAGTGCATGCAAAAGAAGTATAGAAAAGCAGAAAAAACTGTAGAAGTGTTCAGACCTCTGTGTTGCTACTCTGTGGCAAAATAGGCCCTAAAGCAGTCTTAACAGCATAAAAATCAGTGAAGGAACATTTTAAGTTATGGTATGAATGAGAAATTGCATGAAAGGTAATCAGAACCTGATAACTTTAGTGCTATAAAGGTAAGGTGAAGGAAAGATTAACTTAAAGTTAAATTGAAGCAGTGCTGTGGGTATTATGTCTGCTCAGCATTATAAAGATGTGTGAGTGAATGAAAGAAAAGAAGTAGTACACCCTAACTCACCAAAACTGTCAAGAAAGGAGCAAAACTGTGCATAATGCAGGTAATATATATGAAAGCTGTAAAGGAAAGCTATCATAATTTCCTACACCTTCACTGAAAATACTGAGTTACAGAATCAGCAAATATTGACTTTGCCTAAAATCATATATATATCTGCGATCACTAAATATTGCAAGTTAGCCAAAATAAAACAAAAGCAAGATGTTCCTTTGATTAATTTGTATTAGGGAATAATACTTATCATTTTATTTGTAAGGTTAGATAGAAAAAGAAGTATAATAAGCTGTCACAAAACCTACACTGAGGAAACACTTATCAGAAGATTGATAGGTTGAGTAGTAGACAGTCTTTTTAGCTTTTTAATTAAAGTACAGGGACTAGAAGAGAAAAGAGAACAACAATATGTCTGAGAAGTGTGACTATGCACCCTATAAAGGGGAACATCAAACAATGTACACCAGCTGCTAGACTATGGTAAAGGTGTGCATACATCAATGAGACAAAAACCAAAGACAGCACAAGAAAAGTATAGATTAATAGACTACACAAAAAGAAAGGAGAATATACAGATGCAAATGACTGTTAAAAATCATACTAAGACAATACATAAAGAAAGAAATGAAAGAAAAAACAAAAAAATAGAAGAAAACAGAACATAAAGCATTGGCCAGCCCTTTGACTCATCATGTGATAAGGGTTACCCAATGGCACCAGTAGCCCCTATCACATGATGAGGCAAAGGTCAACCCAAGCCATTTTGAATAATAGCAGCTGCCACATTTGGAAGCAGCAGGTCATTTCTGGGCCCCCACTAGACCACCAGTGACATTTTGGTGACTACTGGCGGCTCAGAAGGATGGGTTCAAGTGGTCCAGTTGTTAAGGGTGAATATTTTAATAAAGGCAAAGGGTTGGGGAAGCTCATGAGAGGGTTTTTTTTTTTTTTTTAAATAGTGCTTCTATGAAAAAAACAATAAAAAAAATACAAAATGTTGTATTTTTTTCTATTCATTTTAAATCACAAAATGAAACAAAATAGGAAATACCATTGGTATTTCCTATTTCATTTCAAATGAATGTACACCCTTAGTACATAATGAGATTTATGTATTTCAACTAATAATTTTTGGTCAAATATCAAGTCATGCATTGTTTCTAAAAATTTAATGTAGCCTAGTCTTATGGGATTGTCAGAGTGGACATTAAAATCGCTCAGACACAGAATGTGATTAAATTGGAAAGTTTACTCAATTACTAGTTCAAATGTTTCAGTTAAGGAGGGATGAGAAAGGTCAGGGGAGATTATATATCATAAGTATATGTAATAGAAACTGCCCCTCAATTTTTAAAGTGCATCTATCCATTGCATTGCTCTAAGCTTAACATTCGGAATTTTGAAGGAACTCAAATAAATTATCACCACCACGCACCCCCACTTCCCGTCCAGGAGCCTATGTCCTGCATTTGCTAAGAAAAGAATAGCCAGAAGGGCAAGCCTGAGTCAAACATAAATCTTCACTTCTTTTAACCATGTCTCAGTTAGGCAAAGTACTTGTAGCTTATATGTGACAATTAAATCATAAATCAATGGATATTTAGAAGGAATAGAGTGGACATATAAGAGACCAAAAATAAAACTCATTAATGGTACTAATCTTTTCACAAACCTTTTTTGAACTCTGAGAAAGACCTTTTGAATCAGAATCTATCTGTCTGAAATTTAACAGAAAAATGACCAAATAAATGGTGACTGCTCACGTTTTTTTCTTTCACTTTCTTGTTAAAAACATTAGGAAATAAAACTGGGATAGGCTAGTTGAAAAAGTGCTTCATCTTGGTTGATTCTCATCTTTCTTTGCCCTTTGACTATGCTCTCTGGCTTGAAGACTAAAATATCCAAAATCTATTAAACAAATATTTTCAGGCATTTTCAGTGGCACCATCCATTTATTTATTTATTAAAACACTTAGGCCTGGATTCATCATTCATCGCTGAATGATGAATCCAGCAAAAACGGGGGGCGGGGGGGTGAAGGGGGAGCAAGCCTGCGAAAGCCCGCAGCCTTTGCACTACCGCGTTGTCTTCGCTGTGTATTCAGCGCGCTACTGGCAACGATAACGTTACTAACCTTATTGCCGCCAGTGAAGACACTGTCGAGTCCGCCCCCTCGATGCCCCAACTCCTCCCCTCGCCATCTGACTCGGCCCGAATCGATTTTGTATGCTATCGCTCGCGAAAAGGGCCTTTTCGCATGCGACAGATGCTTATCGCACGTGATTCGGCCGTATCGCGTGCGATAAGTCTTTAGAAAATAACCCCGTTATATTCCACCTATAATGAACATATTATGCTAGGCAAATTACAAAATTCATTGATTTTAGAAACAACAGACCGAACCAATGATTGATTTATTTGTCATGTTTTACCTATTTGTTTCAAACAAATACGTATTCATCCTATAATGCGACTTTTTATTATTTATATTCCACCTTTTGGCACTTCAAAGCTGATTACATTCAGTTACTGTAATTATTTCTCTGTCCCCAGAGGGCTTACAATCTATTAAGTAGGAGTTGAGGCAATGGAAAATAAATACATTGACTTGCCCAAGATCACAAGGAGTGGCTGTGGGATATGAACCCTAGCTTCAATGATTCTATTTTTACCAAAATACTGCAGAAGACTGGATGCTATTAGTATAATCACTCAATTTCCAAATTCATTTATGTGTATAAAAAGCATTTTGCCTGTGTAAATCAATGTATGAAAATGTATTGCCCACCTCAATGTTGTTATAAGTATATACTAGGGATGTGAATCGTTTTTCAATGATTAAAATTATCGTCCGATAATGTTTATATCGTCTTAAATCGTTATAGAACACGATACAATAGAAATTCTAACGATTTATCGTTAAAAATCGTTAAATCGTGTTAGTGCGCACTAACACGAGTTAGTGCGCACTAACTCCCCGTTAGTGCGCACTAACTCGATTTAGTGCGCACTAACTGAAAATGATACAAATAAACACTTTCCAGGTCACTGAAGGTCAGTTAGGAATGAATATGTGTTCCTATTGGCTGGCTGCCCTCTTATCTATTGATGTTACCAAGGTTACCACTGAGGTGATGGTTGGGGGGATGGGAAATGGAACTGGAAACTAACGAACACCAACAGAAAATGAAACAAAGTGTTCACACTTCCCAGGTCAGTAAAGGTCACTTAGGAATGAATATGTATGTATGTATTCCTATTGGCTGGCTGTGCTCTTATCTATTGATGTTACCAATATGATTGGGGGGATGTGAAATGGAAACAGTTGGAAGCTTGACAAAAAAAGTAATGTAATGATCAGCACTCACGTGACTAGAACTTGTTTGTTTATTATTTTTGTTAGCAGGCACCTGAAATGCTAGTGCATGTTGAATTTGCCAATCACTGTGCATTTTAGAAAGGTGGTCCTGGCTGGAACTGTACACAGTTCAAATATATGTAATTGATTGTTGGTAAGTGTATTTTTTAAGTAGCCACACTGGCACCAGTATGTTTACTTTTCCTCCTACTTAACTCACTAGCTCAGCTTTGTAAGAAGGGCTTCTCTGCTTGTGTGTTGTTTTTGTTTGGTGTGAGGAGAGCAGAAACATCAGATCTTTATTCAATCTACTACAGTCATCTCTTACAGTGCCATATCCCTATTAATACCAGGAGTGTTGTGATCTTCCTGCACACAGTGCCCTAACCCTGATACCAGTCTGAGACAGCTCCCTCCCTGCATTAATAGTGAGAGGCTGGCTTCACAGACAGGGGGGAGCTGCCTGACCCTCACTCCTGACTTCCCCCATGTCCCAGCTAGTGAATGGTGTGTGGGTGAGGGGGGGGGGGAGGATGGTGAAGTCTGAGACAGCTCCCTCCCTGCATTACTAGTGAGAGGCTGGCTTCACAGACAGGGGGGAGCTGCCTGACCCTCACTCCTGACTTCCCCCATGTCCCAGCTAGTGAATGGTGTGTGGGTGAGGGGGGGGGGAGGATGGTGAAGTCTGAGACAGCTCCCTCCCTGCATTACTAGTGAGAGGCTGGCTTCACAGACAGGGGGGAGCTGCCTGACCCTCACTCCTGACTTCCCCCATGTCCCAGCTAGTGAATGGTGTGTGGGTGAGGGGGGGGGGGGGGAGGATGGTGAAGTCTGAGACAGCTCCCTCCCTGCATTACTAGTGAGAGGCTGGCTTCACAGACAGGGGGGAGCTGCCTGACCCTCACTCCTGACTTCCCCCATGTCCCAGCTAGTGAATGGTGTGTGGGTGAGGGGGGGGGGGGGAGGATGGTGAAGTCTGAGACAGCTCCCTCCCTGCATTACTAGTGAGAGGCTGGCTTCACAGACAGGGGGGAGCTGCCTGACCCTCACTCCTGACTTCCCCCATGTCCCAGCTAGTGAATGGTGTGTGGGTGAGGGGGGGGGGGGGGGAGGATGGTGAAGTCTGAGACAGCTCCCTCCCTGCATTACTAGTGAGAGGCTGGCTTCACAGACAGGGGGGAGCTGCCTGCCCCTCACTCCTGACTTCCCCCATGTCCCAGCTAGTGAATGGTGTGTGGGTGAGGGGGGGGAGGATGGTGAAGTCTGAGACAGCTCCCTCCCTGCATTACTAGTGAGAGGCTGGCTTCGCAGACAGGGGGGAGCTGCCTGACCCTCACTCCTGACTTCCCCCATGTCCCAGCTAGTGAATGGTGTGTGGGTGAGGGGGGGGGGGAGGATGGTGAAGTCTGAGACAGCTCCCTCCCTGCATTACTAGTGAGAGGCTGGCTTCACAGACAGGGGGGAGCTGCCTGACCCTCACTCCTGACTTCCCCCATGTCCCAGCTAGTGAATGGTGTGTGGGTAAGGGGGGGGTGGAGGATGGTGAAGTCTGAGACAGCTCCCTCCCTGCATTACTAGTGAGAGGCTGGCTTCACAGACAGGGGGGAGCTGCCTGACCCTCACTCCTCCGGGGTATTGTGATCTTCCTGCACACAGTGCCCTATCCCTGATACCAGGGGTGTTGTGATCTTCCTGCATGCAGTGCCCTATCCCTATTAATACCAGGAGTGTTGTGATCTTCCTGCATGCAGTGCCCTATCCCTATTAATACCAGGAGTGTTGTGATCTTCCTGCATGCAGTGCCCTATCCCTGATACCGGGATGTGTGCAAGAAGATCACAACACCCCCGGTATCAGGAATAGGGCACTGTGTGCAGGAAGATCACAACACCCCCAGTATCAGGAATAGGGCACTGTGTGCAGGAAGATCACAACACCCCTGGTATTAGGGATAGGGCACTGTGTGCAGGAAGATCACAACACTCCTGGTATTAATAGGGATAGGGCACTGTGTGCAGGAAGATCACAATACCCCTGGTATCAGGGTTAGGGCACAAGTTCTAGTCACATTGACTGATCACATTACTTGTTTTGTCAAGCTACCAACTGTTTCCATTTCCCATCCCCCATATACTGTCAGTAGGAAACTTGGTAACATGAATAAATAAGAGGGCAGCCAATAGGAATACATATTCATTCCTAAACTGACCTTAACTGACCTGAAAAGTGTCAAATTGTATCATTTTCAGTTAGTGCGCACTAACTCCCGTTAGTGCGCACTAACTCGAGTTAGTGCGCACTAATCGGAAAAAACGATTTTTAACGATTTTTTAACTAAAAAATCGTGCCTAAGACGATTTTCTTGCCCTGCCACATGATTTCTATCGTTAAGACGATATGGAAAACGATTCACATCCCTAGTATATACGTGCTTTTAGACACATTTAGAGGAGGCATTCCTGAAGGCATGCTTATGTCACAGGGGAGGGAAATAACGTGTAGATTCCATTTCAAAATATTGTGCATGTTATTTTCAGTGAAAAATGTACCCAAGCAAAAAGCAGGGGCAAATGTGGAAAATTTCAAAGCAAAAAAGTACAGCTGTACTTTTGCACTGAAAAATTGGTCAAAACCTGTGGTTACAAAAATGCCCGCAGAATTTGTCCCAAGACAGACAATTAGAAATTTTTATCCCATTGAGCGTTAGATTTCAGAAAATGGTGAATTGTTGATTTGTCCTTACTTGAATCACAAAGTTCCATTATGTTCTGAAAAGAAGTGAATGTGCACACTAGAAGCCGATGGAAAGTATTTATAATTTCATTGAAAATGGATGAGTGAACAAATCTGAATCCGAAAATTACTAGGTTTTGAACTCAGTAAAATCCAAATTGGTGAGATCTTATGTTTTTCTACTTTATTACTCTTTGTATATAGCATTTCTATAATTGGATATGCTGTAATTGCTTGCTATAAGGTTTTTGGGCTGTATTTGATTATCAAGGTCATTCACCAAAAAGCTCCTTAACTTGAAATAAATAGCAATTCCTATTTTCTACTCTCTGCATCATTTCCATCATTTGTAAATATTTATTTTTATTTCCTAGGATATGTATTTTGTACTTTTTGGAGAAAGCAGTTTTGGTCAATGACTGGAACTAACTTGTGATCTTTTTTAAATACTATGTGAAGCACTCACATCATTTGCAAAAAAAAATAGTTCATTAGAAAAACTGAAGATTTTGGGTAGTAAGTTCAAATCTTTATATACACCAAATTGGATGACACTGATCTATGAGGTAAACAATGTAGAAACAAATTTGGGGATAATTTTCGAAAGCGTTTACATGTTTAAAACTGGATTTTACATGTGAAAATGCACTTTACTTGTGTAAATGGATTTATGAAAATTGCTACAATGTATGCCATTGATTTGATTTCTCCATAGGTTATAAATGTGAAAGTGCACTGGAATGGTAACTTTGAAATCGGTACATATGCACACATTTGCGCACATATGGCAACCTGTGCTCAGGTACTCATCCATTTTATAATAAATGCGAATGTTATAAAATAGCCTGGATGCGTGCATATGTATGCCAGATTTTAAGTGGGCGCATGAAAGTGTGCACAAGTCAAGCTTCTATTGCATAAAGTGGGGGATGTTAAAAGGGGCTCACACCATTCCCAGTTTTACCAGTTCATCCCAGGTCCTTCAACTTCCCCTGGTTTGATAGCCTTCAGTCCCCTCAGTTAGCCCTGACTCTTAAAAGCCAGCAGATCTGCCTAGTTTTCTTTAAATTTTAACTTAGAAGGGATGCATAGCAGAAGCAAAGTTACACTGCAGGGGGCCTTGGCGTGCATTGGGTAGTGTCAGTATTACTCATCTTTGATTTATGCCCTGAAACACCCATGCTCCACTCAGACCACACCCACATCCCTTTTGGCAAACTTCTGAGATATGCACTATGGGTGATAAGCATTATCTTGGTGGCTTTTAAAATCCACTTGGCATGCGTGAGTCCGACTTCTTCGCACATCCCCTAATTAATGCATGTGTCAGACTTTTAAAATGCACCTCTTTATGCACATAAAAGGTTATTTATATAACTCCTTTGAGAATTAATTTCAAAAGCTAAAAGAACTGTCTAATTGTAAATTGACTCACTATTACTATTATTACTACTTCTCTTTATAATGCTACTAGCATTCACAGTGCTGTACAGATTAACATAAGAGAGAGTACCTGCGCTGCATCTTACAGTATAGTCATGATAAAAAGACACAATAAATATAAGGCTTTAGGAAATCATTGCATTAGTGTAAATATGGTTACAATCAACTAGATCCAGGATTTCAGAATTAAAACTACCTCAAAAGGATATGAGGTCCATATTCAGTAAACTAGCAAGCTAGTAGAATAACTTCTTATGGATATTCAGTGAGTCATGTCTCCCAGAGAATATACACGGTCAGATTTATATAGTTCTGTTTACCTGAATAACTTCAAACTTACCCCTAGTTTCATCAAAATGCTATAATTTCTCTATTGTGGGGTATGTTAAAGTTTTTGCACCCTGTCTATTTGTATTTTGCTACTTGCAAAGTGGCTAGACTGGTGTGAGGAGAGAGAGAGTGAGAGAGAGAAAGAGAGAGAGAGATAATATTTATAAGGCCTGCATAATAGTTAACTATTTATATCACTATAGGAGGGCTAGTTAGTAAATTGAGGTGAGGTTTTGGTGGTGGTTTAGGGTTTTTGGCCCAGTTTGACATACAGAATGAGACGTACGAACAGCACAGCACATCTCAGTGAAGATTTGATGTAATTTGGAGAGAATAAAGTGTCACAAAGATGAGATTTCTAGAATGATCTCTCACTCTTGCTTGATGGACTCTATAACAGGGTACCATGCATGACTATGCTGCTGAGTATCCATGTACAAATTGCTACTTAGCTGGATAAGTTATATCTGCTAAGTTAACTTGACTGGATAAGACCAAACGGCACTTATCCGGTTAACATAACTAGATAAATAGCCCCATCTCGATTTGCCCACTGCTTGCCCCCAAGATATCCACTTAACTGAATTAATACTTAACCAACTAAATGGCAGAAGCTGAACATACGGTAGCTGGATATTCAACAGCTGCCACTTAGCCGGCTAACAGGGAGATGCATTAAACCACAGTAGGGCTCTAACACACATTATATTGTATGTATCAAGCGATTCATGCCATATTTTGCATATCCCCACCCATGCTCCTTCCCTTATTACAATGACCTTCCTTGCATGCAATTTGAAAGCACGAATAATGCAAATGCATGCAAAGAAGGTCATGCATATGCAATCCTATGCAAGTATTTTATTGCCGCCGAATGAGAACTTGATTAGCCACGATAAAATACCTACACCTTTTTGAAAAGTGGCAAATGTGAGGCCAGAGGCCTGGGACTCTACACAGGTCCCAAGACTCTTGCCTCATATTTAAAAAGCTGGCTAAAAACCCCCCCAAAAAACAAGTTGCATGGTCAAATGGGGAGGTTGCGCGAGGGTCAGTGCTGACCCCATCTCAACCTAGGGCCACCAGTCAAGATGGCCTTGACACACCCAGAATGTAAAAAATTAAATATGTAGCTGCATGCTGACAACCCCCTTCCCAAAGACCATCATGGATCTGGCCCCCCACCCACCTTAAGCTTAAACATAAAAAATAGTGTCTTAGATCCTTCTGATCCCCATCCCCACTCCTCAAGTCAACCATAGGGTCCCAGACCCCTTTCCCAACCCTCCAAGTCAAAAATAGTCTCCCCACCCCACCTGCCAATACCCACACCCTTCATCATCTCAGAAGCCAAAAAATTAAAAAAAAAGGGTACAGGCCCCTACCCCTACCCCCACCTGCACACCATGACCCCACACCTGCACCCACCTTGTACCTTCAAATGGATCCCATGTTGGGGCTGGTTGTACTCTTGCACCCAGCCCAATTTGCGCCATTTTCCAAAATGGCATCAACTTGACATTGCCCCAGTCATGTGACTAGGATAAGGTTCAGGGATCAGACCTTGGCCACATAGGTGGACCTGACCCCAATGTAGGATCCATTTAAAGGTTTGGTGGTGCAGAATGGAGGTCAGGGGTGTGGATGGGGGTCTGCACCCTAATTTATTTTCTAACTTCTGGGTAGGAGGATCCTGGACACTATCTTTAACAGAGGGAGTGTGAAGAGGGGCTGGGACCCTATTGTTGAGGAGGGGGATCAGAAGGGACCAAGATCCTACGGGGCGGATTTTAAAAGAGTTATGCGCGTAACCCTTGAAAACCCCTCCTGTGCACGCCAAGCCTATTTTGCATAGGCTTGGTGACACGCGCAAGCCCCGGGACGCGCATATGTCCCGGGGCTTGAAAAAGGGGCAGGGCATGGGCAGGGCGGGGCAGTCCGGGGCAGGGGCGGGGCCGGAGCCTCCAGGCACAGCATCATTTGCTGATGTGCCCGGGATCATGGGCCGGCCAGTGGCCGGCGTGCACAACCTACACCTGCCTGGAGGCAGGCACAACGTCTAAATTAATGGTAAGGGGGGGTTTATGTAGGGCTGGGGGGGGGGGGCGGGTTAGGTAGGAGAAGGGAAGGGAAGGTGCGGGGGTAGAAAGAAAGTTCCCTCCAAGGCCACTTTGATTTTCGGAAAGGCCTTGGGCAATTCCAAGTTGAGATGGGAGTCAGCACTGATCTCTGCTCTACCTCCACGTTTGCCGTGACTTTATTTTTTTTCGGGCCAGCGGCCATTTAAGGCAATGGCAGTGAGTTTGGGGCCGCAGGTACAAAATTAGATTGTGAGCCCTCTAGGGATAGTGAAAGACCTACAGAATATGAATGTAATATCCACTTTGATGTACACTTTGAAGTGCAAAAAGCAGAATATAAAAATATAAAAAAATAAAAAATAAAATGCCGAACACAGGTCAAAAAAGATAATCAAAGTTTGAATTTGGCATGATAAATCACCGGTATAAAAAGCGTTTGCACATTTTTTATGATGTGCATGTGTTATATTCTTTATAAAGTACATGCAAATGTTTATACCATGCCCTGACATGCTCCAAATAAGCCCCGTTTGTACACAGATACTTTCCTATTCAATTTTGTGACTTTGCGGATTCTTTGGTTTTTAAAATCGCTTGTGCACATGCATGCTGAATGTATGCATGTATAAGGCATTTTTAATTGTGAAAGTCATTTGAAAATGTACTCCAGAATCATTAGTGGGAAAAGAAATGTTCTGATTATAATGCCCCTTGTCTGAAATAGATACGAGTGACTTTGGTTGAAGCTTGCGGTTCAGGAAAACAGATCACTACAAAGTGCAGATTTTCAGTTTGTCCCCCATCTTGAGCCAAAGACAGACAGTCAGACAGCTCTGATTAGGTTATTCAAAGAAAATGTAATAAAATAAATAGGTTGGAGCAAGGGTGCTGAAACCGGTCCTATGAGCCTCCCCAGTCAGTTGGGTTTTCAGGATACTCCTAATGAATATGCATGAGATTTATTTGCATGAACTACCTCCTGTGTATGCAAATTTTTCTCATGATGCAAACAAATTTCATGCATATTCATTAGAGGTGTCCTGAAAACTCGACTGGCTGAGGTGGTCCCAAGGACCGGTTTCAGCACCCCTGTGCTGGAGGATATGGGGATTGCAAAAAAACAGTTCATTCTGAGACATTGGAAATGGATTTAACAAAACTGAAAAAAATCCTTTGAAAAAGGGGCTTCTTGTACAATTCTATCACTACTTTCTTTTCTCTCCTCTGAGTTTGTGGGCTTATATCATATACAGAGGTCACTCCCACCAAGTATTTCAAATATTAATGTGTTCAAATTATCTCCCCAAATTTACTCACTTATGTGCCTGTCAGATTAGAGAAAATCAAGCCCCATGTTGATGAAATCTTCATTTCAAAGCTCAAGAGATGGGATGCACTAGAACTTCTGAAAGCAGGTTAAAGGTTAAACTAGGGTTATCAAAAGCCTTTATCTCGTGGGGTAAGGGAGAAGAATTTATGTGATTATCTCAGGGTGTCCACTTTTATTTAAGAAATGAGATTTTCACTTAAAAACCATAGGAATATTTTGTTTAAACGTGAAAGCAATTAATATTTGATTCATGTATTAAACATGACACTGTCTGAGGTATTGGATTGAAGAAGTATATTAAATGGAGGAAGTGAAACGGCATTAGTTTCAGTGGCTAAAAGGAGACTCATTACTGACCTGCATTTTCCAACTCGTACATTCTAGGTTGATTATTCCTATATAAAGTCAAGTGTCAGACAGCATCATTTTCAAAGATAAGTCTTTTAGCTCTACAAGAGCAATCTGAATAGCAAATATTAATTATATTTTGTTATGTGTCACCGCAATTGCTAAAGCATGTAATTTCAAATATAGTAAATTAGAACAAGTTGATATTTGTTCTTTAACTTTTACATATTCCCAATTATCTTTTTTTTTTTTAAAACTGTCATTCTTTTATACATTGGTTATTGGGTTTGCTAAAAAAATATTTCAGATTCTATTATGTGAACAGCAGTATCCTGCCATTTTTAGAAATAGCTTCTTATCTCTGAAACTAACCATATTTACGTGGAGAGAATGAAAGAAGAGATGGGATATTTCAGTTCCTCCTGGCCTCTAGGCTATTTTTATCCCTATCTTGTTTAGTGCAATAAAACACACACAGAAATTAAAAATTATTAACCTGTTAATCATTAGTGAAATAGGCATTTTAATTTTTAAATCTTTGTATTTTCTTGAATTTTCTTCTGCATAGTTTCTCCATTTTGTTATTTAATATCTGTCCACAAAAGTCACATTTCCTCCTGCAAGCACACTGTAGAAGATGGAGGCGGAGCAACCATATAGACAGTGGGCTTGTACACTTTCTCTCTCTCTTTCTCTCTCTCTCTTCTCTACATCTGTCTCTGTCTTTCAGTCTCTCATGATTTATGACATCAATCCATTAAGCCAGCTCAACTCTTAGAAGCATGCAGTGCTCTTACTTCACCTCCTTCCTCTGATGAGACAGCATGTCTACCAGTCTAAATATGTACGCTTTCTTGATTTCTGGCATCAAATCATAGAACTAGAGGAATCTCTCATAGCATGCAAAGCTCGTTCTTTCTTTCTTTTATTTATTTATTTATTTATAAGCATTTGATATTCTGCCTTTTCCTAAAGGTAGACACCAGATGGATTACAAAAAGAGGCACTGACTACATAAGCAATGGATACAGGCAGATATGATGTGTATAGTTGTGAGGTAGATTGCAAGTAAATATAAAAGAAGTGGGTACATTAGGTAGGAATAAAGAAGTGAGTGCACTGGGTATACATTGTATATATATAGTTAAAAAGTAAGTTAAATATCAGTAGTTTGGGTGATATTAAGAACCAGTTGGACAGAGGTATCTTGGAAGAGGATGAACTTTGTGGGATTTGTAGTCAGGAAGACGTTTGGTGGTCAGGTACTAGAGGTAAGTCTTTGTTGTGAAGCCTACTAGAAGGCTTGGTTTAACAGCCAAGCTCTGAATTTTTTTTTCCAGAAGGTAAGGTAGCATGTTTCCAGGCATAGTGTTAGAGATAACGTGTTCCACATTTTCAGGCCAGAGCAGATGAATGCTCAAAATCCTGTGCATGTCATCTCGCTGAAGCCAGTGGGTGGGGAGATAGAAGGGCCTGTTTGGATGATCAAAGTTCCCTTCTGGGAGTATACGAGAGAACAAGTTGAGAAAGTTAGTCAGTAGCTATTTTATTCACACATTTGAAGGCAAAATATTTTTATCTTAATCCTGCTCTCAAGCCAGTGTAGCTGAACCTCATGGTTCCTCTTAAACCAGCATATGCTTGACAGCCTGACATTTCCTGAGTGTACTCCTCAAAGATCTGAATGTGCTGGGAATCCTCTGAATAGAAGAAATGCACTAGTAATGCATTTGCTTTTCTAATCCTTTCAAAACTCAAAATCCCTTAGAGATTTCCAGGAAAGGTAAAAAGGGAATGAGTACGAAGGGAAATATTGTGGTTATTGGTGTTTGGGTGGATTCTTGGACACTGTGATAGCTGACCACGCCCACGGGGGGGCAGTCCAGTGAGGGACCACAGTGTCAGGCTAGACTCTGGACATAAAAACACAGATTAAATCTTTATTTAAACAGTTTTGGATACCACCAGAGGTGGCAGTAGTGAGTAGTAGATGTTGAGCCCGGCTGGGCGAGTATCCCACAGGACACTGGAACAGCTGATCCTCTGCTTGGCTGTGCTGTAGTGGAAAAACACTGCGAGTTTTGAGTACACAGTGAGAAACATACAGAGTCCCAGGTAGAATAGGAGAATCTCTGAGACAGGGAGAGCAGGCCCTCGAGGAGCGAGTACCTGATCCCTTAGAGCAGGGAGAGTCAGTGCTATTGTACTCACACAGCGATTCCACTAGACGAGAGGTCTGGCACTAGAACAGAGGGCAGGCCCTCGAGGAGCGAGTACCTGGTTACAGGGAAGCAGTACTGTGGAATAGATGATAGTTGTACTCACAGATGGATACTGTTAGAGAATTCTTCCAAGTACAAAGGATTATAGATGCAGGCAGCGTCTCAGGGAACATGGGCCCTCAAGGAGTGAGTACCGGTTTCCTGATAGCACCTGAAAGAAGCAGAAGAGGCCCCTGAGGAGCGGGTACCCCGTTAGCAGTAAGAGTTCCAGATATCGCTGGAGTGGCAGAGTAGCTTCGGTATGGAGAGCGAATCCCATCCGTAGAATCCAAGTCTTTGCTAACTTGATTAGCTAGCAAAAGAGGTAGGCTTAAATATCCGGGTAGCGTGATGTCATCTCAGGGGGACACCCCTGAGGTTCGCGCCAATGAGGAAATAAAGATGAGGGCGGTGTGTGCGCACGCGCACGCCCTATGGTACCTTGGAGGAGCATGGCGGGAAGCAGCCTATGTTACTTGCTTTGCTTTCAAGCTTTGTACCTTTTGACTGTTTGAGCTTCCTCTGTTTCCAGTAGCTGTTTTTTCAGTATAATCACGATGAGGGCATATAGTTCTCCATCTCCAATGATTTTGTTTACTGTTTTTATTTGTATGCATTGGGTTGTCTCCTCCCTTTACATATTATTAACATTTCTTAAATAAAAATATTAAACTGAAAAAAGTCAAGGAGATAATAATAACATCTCTGTTCCATGACGTTTCCTAAAACCATATTGGTTGGCGTGTAGAATATTGTGATCTCTGATATACTCTTCTAACTGAAGGAGAATCTATTTTTCCATTATTTTGCTTGAAGATAGCAGTTGGATATAGTTCAGTAATTAATTATATCATTTGTCAGTAAAGACATATTGTTAATTACCGGGCAAAATATATCTTTCTTCAATAAATTTGGTATATGACCAGCCTCCAAAAAAGCATTAATCATTTTTAATAGTGCATTTGATGTGCAGCATTGCAAGCCAAGCATTATCTAAAATGGACATGAATCTGAAACTGATTGCTTGTGATAACTTGGGACATCAATTTTTTTTAATTCTGATTCATGCAATAATACAAACTGAGCCCAACCAATGACCCCCCCCCCCCTTTTAAAAATAAGCCTTCTTTGAGATCCCATGCTCAGGGCTATCATTTAAGAACATAAAAACATAAGAACATAAGATATGCCATACTGGGTCAGACCAAGGGTCCTTCAAGCCCAGCATCCTGTTTCAAACAGTGGCCAATCCAGGCCATAAGAACCTGGCAAGTACCCAAAAACTAAGTCTATTCCATGTTACTGTTGCTAGTAATAGCAGTGGCTATTTTCTAAGACAATTAATAGCAGGTAATGGACTTCTCCTCCAAGAACATCCAATTCTTTTTTAAACACAGCTATACTAACTGCACTAACCACATCCTCTGGCAACAAATTCCAGAGTTTAATTGTGCGTTGAGTGAAAAAGAACTTTCTTTGATTAGTTTTAAATGTGCCACATGCTAACTTCATGGAGTGCCCCCTAGTCTTTCTATTATCTATAAGAGTAAATAACCAATTCACATCTACCCATTCTAGACCTCTCATCATTTTAAACACCTCTATCATATCCCTCCTCAGCCGTCTCTTCTCCAAGCTGAAAAGTCCTAACCTCTTTAGTCTTTCCTCATAGGGGATTTTTAAGTGTATCTACAAATAATTAGCTAAATCAACATAATCAATAGGTGACTCCTCAAATTCAACTTTCTTTTTGTAAACACCTAGGTGGGGAAACTATTTCCTGTATAGTCAAATAGGCAGCCAATGGCTTCAGGCCTAAGGGGTTTCCACTTAAAAATGTTATCAGTTATAATATTCTGACTTTAACATTAAGAACTGATTCTTTGTGTTTTTTTATGTTTAAGATTTCTCTGAATATACTTTAAAGTTTCAGGAATTACAACACAGTTAAGTATTTTTGTATTTCTAAGCTTTATTTGTATGTCTTTCTTTATCTCTCTATTCTTGTATGTGTAATTTCTCTTGATTCATCTGTGATTGTCCCAAATAATTTTTTCTGTGAAACCTTTCTACTGTCTTAGTTTGTTGGTGTGCACACAATGAGGGTAACTTTCAAATCAGCACATGGGCACACATATGTGTACGTGCATCAGCCCATGCCTAGGGACATGGCTATTTTATAACTTGTGTGTGTATATGCATGCATGCTACAAAATAGCCAGGCCATGTGCACGTGTGCACCAAATCTTAATTGGTTGTACATATAGGTGTGCAAATCCTGCTTCTACTGCATAAATTGGGAAATTTTAAAAGAGGTGCATGCAGATGCAATTCACAGTTATACCAGTTCATTCCCAGTTCACCCGGTTAAAAGATAAGTCCTCCAGCCCCAATTTACCACAGTTAGCCCTGACCCTTAAAACTTCACAGATGGGTTGCATCAGTGTTTACGCACACATCACTGGTTCATGCCCCGAAATGCCCATGCCATGCCCACACCCAGCTCACTTTTGAAAACTTTCTAGATGTATGCGTTGCAGCAGATACGCGTGTATCTTGTTGGCTTTTACAATCCGCTCAGCATGCAGGAGCCTGACTTATTTGTGTATCCCCTAATTAATGCAGGTGCCGGGCTTTTAAAAATTCACCTTTTAACTTTTTAATCTAATTTTTAATCTAGTGTGTGAGACTTGTGAGTGCTGATTGAGAGCAATGGTTGTGTACTAACCCAGGAATGATGAGAAGCTTTGGTAGATTTAGAAAGAAGCTCATTAATACTGCTTGACAGCAACTTATCTCTTGACCATGAAGTCTCTTCAATTTTCAAACATGCTCTCCACCTTCTACACTACCTTTAACTAAATAAATAACAAAATACTATCTTCCACGAACTGAATATCTTCTGTCAACTAAATGTAACTCTCAATGTATATCTTACAGGCTTATTTTACTGATCAACTAGCTAATTAAAATCAAATGATAATTGCAGCTACCCTAATAGCACAGTAAGGAAACTGTGACTAAGAGACTTTCAAATGTGAAACAAGTAAGTGATATGACATTGGAAAATGTGGAACTCAAAACAATACATTTTACATTTATTTATTTTATTTATTTATTACATTTATATTTATTTTATATTTACATTTATTAAAATGTATTTCTCGCTTAACACTAAAAGGCCTAAGCGATGTACAACTAAATCATACAAATTCAAAATGAACAAATGTAATTATGGGGTCACTGACAAAGATAGTCTTTCACATACAAACACAAACATACTCACTCTTTTGCTTCTTCTATGCTGTCTATATATCCACAGAGATGGTTTACTTCTGCTATTACTATAGATTCTATTCTTTGAAACAGGAGATAATTTGGCATCAGTTCTCAATTGCTTGACATAAAAAAGAATTAAACACTTAACTAGTAAAATATTACTCTGGTTAATTTTTATTATGGCTGCTAATTATTATATTTTCTCCTTCTGTGAAATATAAGCCACTTGTATAAATGATACAGATAAATATCATAGATAAGCAATTACTTTCATAAGGAACACTGGCTTATAGGGCTTTTATTGCCTCAGGACACTTGTTGTATTAATTAATCTTCAGTGTTCACACCAATTAAATTTTTCAATGTCCTTTCATTCAATTTCTTTCATTCAGTTATCTATATAAACTGATTAAAAATCCTGCAGATCATCTGTTCTTTAAATTTAAGCTAAATGATTTAATTATCTTACCTTTTCAGGTCGCTCTTAACATAAAACACTATTTTACTCACACACTTTCACTTAAATAATGTTCCTTCACTATATATGCATGCTTTTTACTTAAATGAAGCCTCAGAGAAAGGACACATTCCTTCTCTGTCAGCTTTCAGCACAACTCTCCTTGTGTTATAAACTGACTCTGATTCTTTCTTTCCTTAGTGAGATTCCTACTTTGCTGATGTCATTAAGGAATAGTTCTTGCCCTAGCCAAGGTCCTCATTTAATACCCATGAGTCCACTCCTAAATCCCCTGATTCAGGTTGTTATGATGTGTAAAAGTTTTAATAACTTTACAATTTCCTCCTAATAAAGTTTATTAACTAATCATTACTGTACTCTGTTATGGATGATGTGTAAGTAGTAAAATAAAAAGATTCTAGGTAGATCAGCAGGGATTCAAAGGTCAGGGCTAACAGGGGAGAAGGGAGGCTATTAAGCTGGGAGGCTTTGGAAGTTAACAGGGTGAACTGGGAACAAACTGGGGAAAACTGGCAATGGCATGGCTTTTAAAATTCCCCCAAGTGGCATTTGCACACCAGGCAGACGTCCACTTAAAATTGCATGCACATGTGCACATGGTTGGGCTATTTTACAGCATGTGTGCATAGATGTGCATATATTATAAAATAACCATGTCTCTGGGTACAAGCCGGCGAATGTGCACACATGTGTGCCCATATGCTGGTTTAAAAGTTACCATCCCTGAGGTTTTTTTTTTCAGTTTTTGGGGCTAACAGACCTTCTTTTTACCAAGCCCAACACCAGAAATTAAAAATGAATACAAACAAATCCATTAAAACCGAACTAAAAATCTCCCCAAAATCCCAATACAAAAACCCCAAACTGGTTCAAATGTACTCTACCTCACTCGACCATCACCAACAGGCATCCTGTGCCAATCAAAGACCCACAAAACAAGTCATAAACACCCCAAAAGGTATCCATGTCCATAATTTGAAAATTATAATATTTTAACTCCCAATAATAGTCAAACAGGGATCGTTACCACTTCTTCAAATGTTCACAATCATCTCTAAGTTTTTCCTGATGTGCTTTATTCATTTTTGAGCCCTAAATGTGATGAGAGAAAAATGTGTCAAAATTTGACCTCAAACTTCAGTTTTTACCATACAAACTGATTTGGTTCATTCTCATGACCCCAACCAGCATTTTATCAAAATTTGTTTTAAGCGTGTTTTTATCCTTAGTGGTGCTGTGATAACCAAGGTGCTTCCTGGTGTGTAAAACCTAATGAGGAGCCTCCCCATCTAAATTGGGTCATTTTTTAAGTTAAAGTTTAATATTTTTCAGCTTTTTTAATACTTTTAAAATGGCCTCAGGCCAGACTGTGGGTGCCTGCTGATGTCATCCATGACATTACCAGAACCCAGCCTGCACTGCTCAAATGCACCAGTGCTTTTCCAAGGCCCCCAACACTTTGACTGATGCCACTTTTGCAGCAGCAGCTTCCCCAAGGCTGCTGCTGCTTAACTGACCCTTCCCTATGGTGGTGCTTAATATATTTTTAAAAGTTTTTATTATGAGTTTTTGCCTCTATGGCCAACTTCATTTCAAATTCTCTCTTCGCCTGTCTTATCAATGTTTTACACTTAACTTGACAATGCTTTTGTTTTATCCTATTTTCTTCAGATGGATCCTTCTTCCAATTTTTGAAGGATTTTTTTTGGCTAAAATAGCCTCTTTCACCTCACCTTTTAACCATGACGGTAATCGTTTTGCCTTCCTTCCACCTTTCTTAATGTGTGGAATACATATGGACTGCGGCTCTAGGATTGTATTTTTAAACAATGTCCAAGCCTGTTGAACAATTTTAACCTTTACAGCTGCACCTTTCAGTTTTCTCTAACTATTTTCCTCATTTTATCAAAGTTTCCCTTTTGAAAATGTAGTGCTAGAGCTGCAGATTTACTTATTGTCCCCCTTCCAGTTATTAGTTTAAATTTGATCATGTTATGATCACTATTGCCAAGTGGCCCCACCATCGTTACCTCTCTCACCAAATCCTGGTTCCTGAACCAATTGCTCCATGAAACAATCATTTATTACATCCAGGACTTTATGTCTCTAGCAAGTCCTGATGTTACATTTACCCAGTCAATATTGGGGTAATTGAAATCTCCCATTATTATTGCACTGCCAAATTGGTTAGCTTCCCTGATTTCTCTTAGCATTTCATCATCTGTCTGACTATTTTGGCTAGGTGGACGGTAGTATACTCCTATCACTATACTCTTACCCAACACACATGGGATTTCTACCCATAAAGATTCTACTGAGCATTTAGTCTCTTGTATGATCTTTAACCTGTTGGACTCTATACCCTCCCGGACATAAAGTACCACACCCCCACCAAGTTGATCCTCCCTATCATTGCGATATAATTTGTACCCTGATATAGCACTGTCCCATTGGTTATCCTCCTTCCACCAAGTCTCTGTGATGCCAATTATGTCAATCTCATCATTTGCTGCTATACACTCTAACTCTCCCATCTTACTTCTTAGACTTCTGACATTGGCATACAGACATTTCAAAGTGTGTTTTTTGTTTGTTTTAACAACCTGCTTTTCAGTTGTTTGGGATAATTTGGAAATTATTAGCTTTAGTGATTTTTTACATATAGGCATATGGACTATGTTTGCTTTTAATGGAACCTCTCTGTTGGGATGCCCTAACTCTCCTTTTTCATTAGTATCCTTCAAGGATACATTTCTCCGAACCATGCACTGCTGAGTGACTGTCGGCTTTCCCCCTTGTTCTAGTTTAAAAGCTGCTCTATCTCCTTTTTGAAAGTTAGTGCCAGCAGCTTGGTTCAACTCTGGTTAAGATGGAGCCCATCCTTTCGGAAAAGTCTCCCCTTTCCCCAGAAGTTTCCCCAGTTCATTACAAAGCTGAATTCCTCTTCCCTGCACCATCGTCTCATCCACACATTGAAACTCTGGAGCTCTACCTGCCTCTGGGAACCTGCACTTGGAACAGGAAACATTTCAGAGAATGCCACCCTGGAGGTTCTGGATTTCAGCTTCCTACCTAAAATCCTAAATTTGGTTTCCAGAACCTCTCTCCCACATTTTCCTATGTTGTTGGTGCCCACATGTACCATGACAGCCGGCTCCTACCCAGTACTGTCTATAATCCTATCTAGGTGACGCGTGAGATCTGCCACCTACGCACCAGGCTGGCAAGTTACCAGGCGGTCCTCACGTCCACCAGCCACCCTGCTATCTACATTTCTTTCTTCTTCTTTTTTTATTGCTGTAATTCAATGATATACAAACATTAAATGATGAAAAAGAACCTCGTTGAAACAGTGTTTTTCAATAGTCATAGTCATAATAACCCCTCCCCCCCCCTGCCCAACATGCTATTTAACAAACAGTGAATGTGAATACAGTGGTATTGAATATGAAATAAAGCTGTAATGAAAGACAAGTAGCCGTTGAGAAAGACAAGTGTCTCCAAGATATACAGGGGTGCCAGATGCGGGGAAATCTGGCAATGCGATGGTATTTGAGATCAGTCAGGCGATATAATATGCAAACCCTATCTAGGTATGTCAGCAGCTCGGAAGATGTCGGAGGTATGGGTCTCTTCCAGCTGGCCGCTATTTCCATTTTGGCAGCTGTGCAGACCTGTTGTATCAGGATTTGATGGTGGGGTAGGAACATATCCCCAAGAATATAAAGTAGAGCTTGGTCTTTGGTGAGTTGGTGGGGGTGTGATATAGTTTGTTTATTTATTTATTTGTTTTTATATACCAAAGTATTAGTGTTGGCCTTCACTCCGGTTCACATTTGAGCAACATTATACATAAGAACTCAGGAACAATATACATGCGAACTTAATAATATTATACATGCGAACTCAATAACAGTATTGTACATAGGAATTCAAGAACAATGTACATAAGAACTCAAGAATGTTATACATGAGAAATCAAGAACAGTATTATACGTAAGAACTTATGAATATAATATATAACAGTTATGTGAGGAGTGTGGTAACTGAGAGTCTTAGAATCCAGGGGTAACTGTGACAAGCGATAATAGCTTGGCAGGACATGACGGAATAACAAAGGGATAAAACTGATACAGATGTTCTGGCACAGCAATCGAGGTGACTAGTGTCGCGAGACTGGGGAGGGGGCAGACCAGTTGTATTGGAAAAGGTATGGAGAAGGTTGACCAAAATAATAAATGGGCTGAAACAGCTCCCCTATAAGGAAATGCTAAAGAGGTTGGGTCAGTTCAGCTTGGAGAATGAGACATCTGAGGGAGGATATGATAGAGGTTTATAAAAACATGAGTGGAATAGAAAGGATAAATGTAAATCTGTTATTTAATCTTTCAAAAAATACAAAGACTAGGGGACACTTCATGAAGTTAGTAGTTAGCACATTCAAAATAAATCAGAGAAAATTAATTTTCACTCAATAAACAATTAAGCTCTGGAATTCATTACCAGAGGATGCAGTTAAGGCAGTTAGCATAATTGGATTTAAAAAAGGTTTGGACAAGTTCCTGGAGGAAAAGTCAATTAACTGCTATTAACCAAGTACACTTAAGAAATAGTCAATACTTATCACTATGTGATAGCAGCATGGGGTCTATTTACTGTTTGGGATCTTGCCAGATAACTGTGACCTGGATTGGCCACTGTTGGAAACAGGATACTGGACTTGATGGACCCTTGGTCTGATCCAGTACAGCAAGTTCTTCTGTTCTTATCTTATCTGTTTAGACAGGATGAAGCTTACAAAGTCTATCTCATGCGGTTCAAGATTTTCAAGGAGAACTCTTGTGAAGCAAAGATCTATAGGATGAAATAAATTGTTCTGGCTTGAGTAAAGAGTGTGAAAGGAATGCTAGACGAAAACATTGACTGTTGATAACAGCTGCTCACCTGAAGGCCTTTTAGTTTTGAAATAATATGAAATGCTAGAATAAACATTATAACAAAAATAAATCATTTAGAAATAAAGTGTGAAAAGAACAAAAATAAGGAAATTCATGAATAATATGTAAAAATACAACATTTTCCGAATGCTGTGACAAAGTTCTCCTACGACAGTATACTGAACTCAAAACCTGTAGCATAATTATTCAGCAATTATGTTTTGTTTTGTTTTTCCAGTGGTGCTAGAATTATATCTTGATACAAAGCTGCTGACCTCAGTTTTAAAATTGCTATACTCCTAAAGCCAGCGTAAACAAAATGTGCAAAATGGAGTTGCTGTAGAATTTTGCATTTGCCAGTGTTTGTATATAAGGCTCTCCAGATGCATTGGGCAGAATATCTGCAGTTCAATTACCACAGCAATGCAGTTAATGTTCCCTTGTATTTCATTTCTTTGCTCTAGTTAGAATTCTGACAAGTACATTTTTATTTGCTTTGTAATTACCCACTTTTCACTATGATTGGTGGAAAAGAAAAAAAAAAGATAATTAAGGTTTTTAACATGTAATGCATATATCCACTGCTTCAACCTGCTTTTAGAATAAAAGAAACACAGCACAGAGGACTAATGCAGTGATGCATCAGAGGGTTCTGAGAGAAGCAATCCGTTATATTCAGGCTTCTTTGTTACATCCTGAATAGTTAACAAAAGAAAGAAAAAAAAAAAGCTTTCCTCCTTTTTTCCAATCTAAACTCAGTACTGAATTGCAAAGGAAATTATGGTGTAAGTATAATTTATTTCATAACATAGCTCACAGCAAAATTTAAGCCCATCTCCACAGCAAAAGAATGAGGCAAACAGCACAATCGTGTACAATGTAGGTCACTGGTGATATTTACTGAACACCAGAGCAGTATGAAAAATGACAGCGAGCAGTGTCATTTCAACAGAAAATCTAATTGAAAGCACAATAAAGGAACATGCTATTAACACACTGCTTCTCACAAAATAAAACCACTGCTGAAGTATTATAAGACATAATGATGCAGGCACTTATGCTTGGGGTTGTTTTTACTTTCATGAATTTCCTGGCCATCTAAAGAGCCAGACTTTCTTCAGAAGTAATAGCATTCTGTGCTACCATTACATTACCTTCTCTATGTATTGAGAGTGTGCCTACATATATATCCATATGCACTTAAAAATGTGTGGGTTTATCTTTTATTTACATATTATAGAGAGATTTATATATACTTACAGTCTTTAATTGTCTGTGTATGTCGATGTTTCTTCCTGTTTCATTTGTCTTTCTAATGAAGATACATGTGAATGTTGTGTCATATTATGTATTAGTCATTTTATGTGCTTTCTAGATGCAAAGGATCTTACTTAACATGTAAAAGAAAACTTCACTCATCAATTCAGCCTCCTTGTGATTTTGGTGGGATGCAATCACTCCACGCAGCCCTGCATTATAAATAGATAAGAGACTGAGCTATCCTTTCCGGCAGCTGAGATGGAACCTAGGAAGTAGCATGGGAGATATAGTGCTGATGACTGCAATTTAGTTTGCTGCATGAACCGCATTACTGTTGTTAAAGATCAACAGTATGGTACAGAACTGTTTTAAAGGTTTGAGTTTTTGAATAAACCTTCAGCTGACACAGGAAGAAATCTTTTCACATCCCATAACAGACTGGACATTAGTATATTTCAAATGAGAGACTGCCCAATGTCACCCACATTTAATCATTTTCTGTTTAAGAAATCAAGAAAACTCAAAAACAAACCAGATAAATAAATCACCCAAAAAGTAAGCTTCTGGTTAAGCTGTTCTAATATCACATGTACTCTATTGCAAAAAATGCTAAACATACCATGAGAAAAGCAGAAAAAATATTAAAGAGGATAAAGCACATGCAACCAATCTCAACCATCGCTATTACGAAATGATTTGTTTCAAGTACTAGGATTTAATCATATCCTTAAAATCTTGTATTCAAGATCATTTTTTAAAACCCTGTTTCTTAGTTTAGATTACATGTAAATACTTTAATTTACAGATATATTTAATTATGTAACTAAAATATGTACTGCCACAACATATATTTAATCTGTTATTCTGCAAAATGTATACATTCCTAATTGCTGCTACATTCATTGCCTCCACAGGATAAAACTAGAGATCAAAAAGGGTTTCCAGTGTTGCAGTAGGTAGAAAAAATAAGCAGACTAGACAGAGATAGGCACAGCCACCTTTAATTTGTACCAGATTCTCTGGTTCCTGTGAATCCGTTTTTTGCCCTGTCTAGGAGAAGAAAACTACTTTTCCTCAACAGCCAGTTTTTATATATAAAAAGAACCAGTCATGTGAAAGCCTGAGAGAATATAAATGTGTGAGGGGGTGACTAGGCTTCAGCTGACAGCCTGCAGGTTCTCAGCCTGGAGTTTTATCTAATAAGCCGATCATGCAGCCGGTACTACATAACTTCCACCAAGTTCACTATTCTTCAGATTCACTTTGGATCCATCTATTGCCAGTCTAAAATAGCTGCAAAAGCCAAGCATGACTGGCTAGGATATATGTAACCCCTGTTACACTCTTAACAAGAAAATAAAAGGGCACACTTGGGGTTCTTCATTGGGGCTAAGCTATAATTTTGAGGCCAAACGGGGTAGAGCAAGCAAACAAATTATCGGTACCTCCCCCCAGCCAGTCAGGTTGTCAGCACTATTAGCACAGAAACGCTGGAAGCACCCGGGCTTCCAGGGTACTGCAAGAAGGTCCTAATTCAGGTACTGTGGGGGGGGGGGGAGGTTGGGGAGCTGAAGAGTCAATACTTGGTGGTGTATTCAGCAGGAAGGGAGAGGAAGTGGCGGAAGGCTAGGCTCAACTGCTGCCAATATCTGATTTATTTTAAAATTTCAAAGGGTATGGGGAAGCTGTCACGGTCAGTGGGGGGGAAGAGGTTCAGACTTTTGTGGTGGAAATGGGATGAATTGGGCTGGGAGGTCCATGGTTGTGTTCTTTTTCTGAATTGGATATCTTTTGAAGACATTGTTAAGTGGCAGGTTATCCGGCCAAACAAGGCCGGCTAACTTTCAACCTAACCAGACATATTCAAATGCTAGCCAGTTAGGTTTAAAGTTATGCAGCTATATGTAGCTGGATAACTTTAGGCTAGAACATTCAGCAGGACGTTTCTCCCGCTAAATATACGGAACAAGTTATCTGACTAACTTTAGCCAGATAACTTGTCCACTTACTGAATATTGGGCTCTATGGGTCTAACTCCGCTTTCACTAACTCCAGCCTTTGGTCATCTCTCACTTGCAAGTCCTCCTGGTCTCAGGTTGCTTCCAAATCCTGAGGATCTGAGTGCTCCTTCTTTGAGCCTCAACCACCTTCCTAGGACAAAATCATGAAAGAAAGAACATGAGCCATACTGGGTTTATGAGTTTTGTTACGAAACACCTGCCAATGGAGAGTGTCAGGGAACACTACATAGTTTTACTCTCTGACATCATACATTGAAAGGTGAATTTTCAAAGATTTGCACACTTAAAAAATAGCACATATCTGTGTAAATAGTATAATCTTGTGTATATGCTATTTTATAAATATCAAAATACACGTGTAAGTAAGGGTACATGAATAAATATCCATGTGTAAAAAAGGGAAAGGCCAGAGGTGTTCCAGATGGGGCCAACATTTACGTGGGTAAGCTGCTATTTTTTAAGCAATTTATGTATGTACATTTGGCAGCTAACTTGCACATATTTACATCTGCTCTACATCTATAATTAGTGATTGTAAATGTCTTAAAAGTGAAATAGTGACTGGTGAGGGGGTGGGGGTGAAATGGGTGGAGTTCAGGGTGAAGAGCCAGGAGGGCCTCATGACCTGTAGATAAACTGGGTGAACTGATAGACTAATTGCTAAAACTGGTAATTTCATTACCAAGTACATGTTAGAAAATTTGCCAATTTGCACTTGTAAATGCTGTCTTACAGGGGTAAATTCATGTAAATCTGCAGGTAACATCTCCATACATATATTTTTAATGTTAGATGCAAAAATATGTGAGTATAACAGTTGCATGCTATTAATCCAGGTAAATTCTGATTTATTCAACTAAACTTGAAATCGACACTTATCTGGACAAATTCTGAGTTATCTATCTAAATATTCGCATTTATCCGGACAAGTTCAGACTTATATGAAAAAGTAGTGGCAAAGCTGCTCCTTAGCTGGATAAGTCTTAAAACTCTTCTTATCTGGCTAAGGGGATTATTTTCTAAAGGTTTATCGTGTGCGTTAGGGCCTTATCGCACGTGATAAGGCCCTAACACACCCAATAAACCCCTATCGCACGTGAAAAGGGCCTTTTCACGTGTGATAGGAAGTAAATGACTGGGAAGGGAGGAGTCGGGGTGGGAAGGGGAGGAGTCGAGGTGGGAAGGGGAGAAGTCAGCTGTGGCACCGCTGCCGGCGATAATGTAAAATAGCAACATAGAAATGACGGCAGAAGAAGACCAAACAGCCCATCCAGTCTGCCCAGCAAGCTTTCACACTTATTTTTTTTTCTCATACTTATCTGTTACTCTTGGCCCTTATTAGTAACTTTTTGGTTCTAGTTACCTTCCAGCCCCACCATTGATGTAGAGAGCAGTGCTGGAGCTGCATCTGTGAAGTATCTAGCTTAATTGGTTAGGAGTAGTAACTGCCGTAACAAGCAAGCTACACCCATACTTATTTGTTTACCCAGACTATGTAATACAGTCCTTGTTGGTTGTTGCCTGAATATAAATCCTCTTTTCCTCTTTCTGCCCTGCCTTGGAAGCAGAGAGCTATGCTGGATATGCATTGAAATGAAGTATCAGACTTATTTGGTTTGGGGTAGTCACCGCCGAAACAAGCAAGCTACTCCCCCGCTTTTTTTGTGAATGCAAATCCTTTTTTCCACATTTCCTCTTGCCGTTGAAGCATAGAGCAATGTTGGAGTCACATTAACAGTCAGTATGTTTATTGAATAAGGGTATTAATCTCCAGGTAGTAGCTGTCATTCCCACAAGCCACCCCCATGCCTCTTCTCTTCATTCACATCCTCTAAACTTTATGGATCCACAGTATTTATCCCACTCCCCTTTGAAATCCTTCAGAGTTTTGGTCTTCACCACTTCCTCCGGAAGGGTGTTCCAGCATCTACCACCCTCTCCATGAAGAAATACTTCCTGACATTGGTTCTGAGTCTTCCTCCCTGCCTGCTACCCTCAAGTGGTACACTTATTGGCATCATATGGTAAGATGGGTACTTGTCAGGTTTTGTAGCCTGGTTTGGCCACTATTGGAAACAGGATGTTGGGCTTAATGGACCCTTGGTTTGACCCAGTATGGCAATTTCTTATGTTCTAATATTAGAATATCACAAAGGTATGGTATTTTCTACAACAGTAGTGTGGCGAATAGCTACACCTTTTATGGTGTCGCTATTCACTGCGAAAGGCTGCAGCCGGCCCCACTGCGGCCGGCGAAATTGCACCACCACTGTGTGAATGGCTGCGGCCTTTCACAGGCCTGCCCCCCCTTTTTCACGGGATTCATCATTCCGTGAGGAATGATGAATCCTGCCCTAAGTCAGGTAGCTGGATAAATAACATTTTAAGACTTTGCTGCTACTTAGCCAGATAAATCGGAATTTATCTGGATAAGTGCCGCTGCTTATCCAGATAACTCAGAACTTGTCCAAATAAGTGGAATAATGTATTTGCAATTTTCTGCACATGAGTGCACATGTTCCCAGGTATATTTATGCATATTTAATAACCTGCATACATCATATACGCACAAATTATAAAATATTGATTTTTGTGCACCCATGGATAAAAGCAATACAATTAAGACAAAGTGCCAGTTTCAATGTAAGTAACTGGTCACCTGAAATAGAATGTCAAATAATGTAGACAATTGCTTAGATAGTAATGCTTCAAAGCAATGTGGTTACTTGGTTCCCAACGAAGCTTTGATTGCTAATGTAGATAATAGGGGTGTGCATTCGGATTGACCGCATTAGTAAAACGCAACTCATATTTTTTTTTTACTTAAAAAATTGATTCGACATAAACGATCGGATTTCCCACATATCGAACATAGATATGTTCGATATGTGGGAAATCGCGATTGTTGAGCCAAAATAAAAATATAAACCCCCTCACCCTCCTTAATCCCCCCCCCGACTTACCACAACTCCCTGGTGATGGAGCGAGGAGTGAGGACGCCATTTCTGCAATCCTTGGCGAGAAGCATGTGACGTCGGCGGCACGTCGAGTGACGCCGGCGTCACGTGATTCCCGGCTCGTTCGCGCCGGACGGCTCGTTCGGCCCAAAAAGAACTTTTGGCCAGCTTGAGGGGGTCAGGAGGCCCCCCCAAGCTGGCCAAAAGTTCTTTTTGGGCCGAACGAGCCGTCCGGCGCGAACGTGCCGGGAATCACGTGACGTCGCGTCTGAGTGACGCGGCGCCACGTGATTCCCGGCGAGTTCGCGCCGGACGGCTCGTTCGGCCCAAAAATAACTTTTGGCCAGCTTGGGGGGGTCAGGAGGCCCCCCCAAGCTGGCCAAAAGTTCTTTTGGGCCGAACGAGCCGTCCGGCGCGAACGAGCCGGGAATCACGTGACGCCGCGTCACTCGACGTGCCACCGACGTCACATGCTTCTCGCCAAGGATTGCAGAAATGACGTCCTCACTCCTCGCTCGATCACCAGGGAGTTGTGGTAAGTCTGGGGGGGGGATTAAGGAGGGTGAGGGGGTTTAAATTTTTTTTTTGCACATATGTACATATACCCAACTCATTGGATTTTTTTTATGTCCATATTGGCCGCAAGTGGGACCCCCTTTCGGACATAAAAAATATGAACATAAAATTTTGCTCTGCACATCCCTAGTAGATAATACCATACCTTTGTGACATTCTAATATAAGAACATAAGAACATAAGAAATTGCCATACTGGGTCAAACCAAGGTCCTTCAAGCCCAGCATCCTGCTTCTAACAGTGGCCAAACCAGGCTACCAAACCTGGCAAGTACCCATCATACCATATGATGGCAATAAGTGTACCATTTGAGGGTAGCAGGCAAGTACCCTGGCAAGTACCCACCCTGGCAGAAAAGAGGAGAGTCGCTGCTGCGGGCCGCTGCTGGAGGCCAGGCCAGCGGCATGGAAGAGGGAGGAGGGATGCTGCCACTGGAGGCCAGGCCAGTGGTATGGAAGAGGGAGGAAGGAAGATGCCACTGCAGCCGGAGGCCAGGCCAGCGGCATGGAGGGCCACGACAACATGAAGGGGGAGGAGGGATTAGTGGGGGATGGAGCAAGAGGGGTGGGTTGAGCAGGGGTGGGGAGAGGGGCCGCCTCAGGCAGCAGATTGCCTTGAGCTGCTCCTGGATGTAGGCATCATGACAGGATTCCAGACACCTGGGCATTATGTGCATAATAATCCCCCTTGGCATCAAAGACCACTTGCAAATTGAGGGAATGGAAGTCTTTGTGGTTGCAGTAGGTGGCCTCATCAGCCGATTGTACTCAAATCCTTATAGGAGCACCATCAATAGACCCCAAAGCATGAGGAGGAGCGTGCGATTTGTTACAACTCAGTCATAATTTGTTGTGGATGCTGCCTTCTCCAAGGAAAAGATTTATAGTGATGTGTTTTACTGAGAAAAGCAGTCAGAAACTGATCAATACATATGGAGGTTGCGACTGGTTTATTGCAGCCACGGAGGTGGTTGGAATGTGCCGGTGGCCAGATAGGCCAGGGCCATAGTCATCTTTAGATGTACTGGCAAGGTTTGGTGTCTATGGGTGGAAGGGCATAGATCCTGCCCTAACTGCTGACATAAGTGTAGTATCGTTTGCTTGTTGATCTGAACCTGCGCATGATTTGATTGTGAGATAGATCCAAAACTGTGCCCTTTTACTGTATACTCTCTGTAAGATGTTCTCCTTCTCTGTTATTGCTCTCTCCTCAACCTTGTATGGCCCAGTATGCCTCAATCACACCCACTCACCCATCCAATATGCCTCAGCCACATTCAACTCACTCCCTCTCAGCATGCCCCAGTCAACACATACACACACACAATCTCTCTCTAGAGTGCTGTGTCATTCACTAACAGGATACCCCAAAGAAAACTAGTAAACAAGCTCTGTGAGCTTCTAGGACTATTTGGTCAGTCATCCCAGCTCCTTGGCTTACACTTCCTGCTGGTGGCCATCTTGTTTCCTGTCTAACATATATTGTTTCCAGGCTTCCAGTCAGCAGGTTGACAGAGCTTGGTTATCATTTCTCTGGTCTGCTCATTGGAGTCCTACTTCTAGAGTTCAACGTGCTACACTGACTCCAGTGTATTCCTTGCTTCTCCAGATATGCTGATTTATCTATTTGGCCTTCCTGTTTCCAGTGTTCCTTTTTACTTCTTCCAGCATTCCTGCTTAATCCTGGTTTTGGGCCTATTATCTAAGTCCTGGCAGCCACCCAAGAGCTCAACCTGAGGGGATGGTATCCATCACAGACAGAAAATGCCCTGCTGCAGTTCTAATTAGAACCCATCTGACTGTACCAAGTACTCTGGTCTCAGGGTCACACCTCCAATAGACTATGACATCACATCAAGTTCTGGTCATTGGACCCCTGTGAGCTGGCCATGACCTTGTCTGTCTATGGAAAACACCTGGGCTATATAAACCAACACTTTGCAAGATAGGAAGAATAGGTTAATTTATGTACCCTAATTCTTCAAGCAGGGCCTTAGAGGCATAGCCACAAGCAGTGACTGTGTCAGCTGCCATGCCTCCTGCAGGTTTTGAGTGACCATATAGGGAGCTCTGGGTCAAGAATCCCCTGTGTTTTTCTGGGGACCAAAAGTCCTATAGGGGATTTTTTAATCAACATTTGTTTTCACTATCCAGGCTTCTTGATTTCCTAATCATAAATCCAAAGTATTATATATCATTGCCCTGTTAACAGAGAAAGCCCTGGTTTGGGCCTCTCTGTTCTAGGAAAGAAAGATCCCTTGATTTTTTATTTGGATGCTTTTATTTTTGCCTTCCATCATGTTTTGATAACCCAGGCCATTTTTAGTTTCTGCTTCCATCCCTCCCCTGCCAATTAAACAGGGAGCCCATACAGTGGGTCAGTATGCCATCAAATTCGATACAATTCCAATGAAGATTGGCTGAACAATGTAGATTTGTTGCAGTCTTTTCAAATAGCCTGGCAGAGCAGAGTTACCTTCTGAACTTGACACTATGGTTTCTCTCTGCCTACAAATTGATGCCCACATTCAGAAATGTCAATAAAAGTGCTTACCTCCTCTTTCAAGTTGACCACTACCCCCCCTGTTATAAAGATCAAAGAGCCCATAGAATCAATCCACATTAGGCTTTGAATATCTCAAACAGAAAAGAACTGAAGAAGAAGTTGGAGTTGTGCCTCAATTGTGCTGGCCAGGGTCACATTACCCATGACTGAAGAGATGGTTTCTTTGGGCTTTGTCACTGTTCCAGTACTTCATGTGGTGCAGTAGGGGTGTGCATTCATTTTGAACTTATAGGTAAAACGCAAATTTTTTTTATTTTTAACTTAAAAAAGTGATGAGGCGAAAACGATCAGATTTCCAACTTATTCAACATAGCTATGTTGAATACGTTGGAAATCGCGATTGTTGATCCTAAATAAAAATTTAAACCCCTCACCCTCCTTAATCCCCCCCCAAGACTTACCAAAACTCCCTGGTGGTCTAGCGGGGAGTCAGGATGCCATTTCTGTACTCCTTTGCGAGGAGCACGTGACGTCGGCGTCACGTCGGAGTGACGCGGACGTCACGTGATTCCCCGTGCGTTCGCTCCGGGACCCTCGTTGGACCCAAAAGGAACTTTTGGCCAGCTTGGGGGGTCAGGAGGCCCCCCCAAGCTGGCCAAAAGTTCCTTTTGGGTCCAACGAGGGTCTCGGAGCGAACGCGCGGGGAATCACGTGACGTCCGCGTCACTCCGACGTGACGCCGACGTCACGTGCTCCTCGCAAAGGAGTACAGAAATGGCGTCCTGACTCCTCGGTAGACCACCAGGGAGTTTTGGTAAGTCTTGGGGGGGGATTAAGGAGGGTGAGGGGTTTAAATTTTTATTTAGGGAATCGGTGCACGTATGGACATAGACTCAACTTATGGAATTCTCCATATGTCCATATTGACCGAAATTGACCCCCCCTTTCGACTTATGGACTTATGAACATAAACTTTTGGTCTGCACATCCCTATGGTGCAGTGTTCATCCATTTTAGCATCCTTGAATTGACCTTTGTTCGATATTAGGTGATACCATCCAGGAAAAAGATCTAGGCATCATAGTGGATAATACATTGAAATTGTCAGCTCAGTGTGCTGCGGCAGTCAAAGAAGCAAACAGAATGTTTGTTATTATTAGGAAGGGAAAGGTGAGTAAAACAGAAAATGTGATAAATACTCTGTATTGCTTCATGGTGAGACTGCACGTTGAATGTTGTATGCAATTCTAGTCGCTGCATCTCAAAAAAGATGTAGTTGCATTGGAGAAGATACAGAGAAGAGTGACCAATATGATAAAAGGCATGGAACTGCTTCCCTATGAAGAAAGGCTAAAGAGGTTAGGGATGTTCAGCTTGGAGAAGAGTCAGCTGACAGGAAATATGATAGAGGTCTATAAAATCATGAAAGGACTTGAATGGGTAAATGTGAACCTGTTATTTACTCTTTCAGATAATACAAGGACTAGGGGGCACAACCATGAAGTTAGCAAGTAGCACATTTAAAACAAATTGGAGAAAATTCTCTCTTACTCAATGCACAATTAAACTCTGGAATTCATTGCCAGAGGATGTGGTTAGGGAAGTCAATGTAGCTGGGTTTAAAAAAGGTTTGGATAAGTTCCTGGGGAGAAGTCAATGAACTGCTATTAATCATATTGACTTAGGGGTAGATTTTAAAAGAAGCGCGATCAGCCTACTTTTGCTTGCGCATCAGACTCAAGCAAAAGTACGCTGGATTTTAGTAGATACGCGCGGAGCCGCGCGTATCCACTAAAATCCTGGATCGGCGCGCGCAAGGCTATCGATTTTGTATAGCCTGCGCGCGCCGAGCCGCGCTGCCTCCCCCCGTTCCCTCCAAGGCCGCTCCGAAATCGGAGCGGCCTCGGAGGGAACTTTCCTTTGCCCTCCCCTCACCTTACCCTCCCTTCCCCTACCTAACCCACCCACCCGGCCCTGTCTACACCCCCCTCTTACCTTTGTCGGGGGATTTACGCCTCCCGGAGGGAGACGTAAATCCCCGCGCGCCAGCGGGCCTGCTGCGCGCCGGGCCGCGACCTGGGGGCGGGTACGGAGGGCGCGGCCACGCCCCCGGGCCGTAGCCACGCCCCCCATACCCGCCCCCAAAACGCTGCCGACACGCCCCCGGAACGCCGCGACGACCGGGCCCACCCCCCGACACGCCCCCGACACGCCCCCCTCCGAGAACCCCGGGACTTACGCGAGTCCTGGGGCTCTGCGCGCGCCGGGAGGCCTATGTAAAATAGGCTTCCCGGCGCGCAGGGCCCTGCTCGCGTAAATCCGCCCGGTTTTGGGCGGATTTAAGCGAGCAGGGCTCTGAAAATCCGCCCCTTAGGGAATAGTCACTGCTTATTACTAGCATCAGTAACATGGGATCTGTTTAATGTTTTGATGCTTGCCAGGTACTTGTAACCTGGATTGGTCACTGTTGGAAATGTATTTATTTATTTATTTATTTAGTGGCTTTTCTATACCTACATTAGAGGGTACATCATGTCGGTTTACATCAAACAATAGGTAGAAAATACAATCAACAGGGGCAGGGAATGGGAGTACAGAGTAAAATAACTAGCGTAACGGGTTACATGATAGAGAATGAGAGAAGAGAAGTGCAAGAAACAACAATAACGTATCAATTAAAACTGGTAGCATAATATTGTTGCAATGAGGTTGGGGGATATGTCCTAATCTGGGAAAGCCTTGAAGAGCCAGGTTTTTAGCTTCTTCTGGAATTTGATGGTGCATGGCTCAAGGCGGAGATTCGTGGATAGTGAGTTCCAACGGGTGGGGCCTGCAATAGAAAGGGCTCGCTCCCTTGTGAAGGAGAGGTGCACATACTTAAAGGAAGGGGTGTAGAGGGTACCTTTACGGGCTGCTCTGGTAGGGCAGTTGGACTGTATGAAGCGGAGGGGCTCATCGAGTCAGCTAGAGTTGTGATTGTAGATGGATTGTAGATGTGATTGTAGATGGAAATAGGATGCTGGGCTTGATAGACCCTTGGCTGACCCAGTAAGGCAACTTCTTAAAGCTCTTATGTGATCCTCAGTACTATATGCCTTTATTGACTCTGAGGAAACTATGAATTTCATCACTCAGGAATTCATTTCTCTGTACAGGATATCCTTAAGACCAAATCCTGCACCCATTCCTTTAATAGCCATCATTGACAGGCCATTGGATCAAAGGGAGCCTCACTGGTCACCATTGATTGGATATTAAGCTTAAGCATGTGACATTCTGAGACTATCTCATTTTGGGTTCTTGAATTATCTTCATGTGTGGTCTTTCTGGGTTTACCATGGCCCCATTACACAGCCAACTTCTTGACTGGCAATCAGGGCAGATTGTATCTTGATTCTCATTGTGTTTTTGATCCTGTATTCCAGACCCGGGATGTACGGGTTTGACTCCTTTAGTTTATAATAGAGATATACCCAGTCCTTCCTGCACACTATTACACCTATACAGATGTCTTTGTTAAAAATAAACAAAACTAACTGAACTGCCGTACATCAAATTGTGCTTTCCACTTCTGGATGATGTGCCAGAGATAATTAACTCCCGACATGTCCCCAGCGGTCGCCAACATTTCAAAAGCGAAGTAAGAATAAAGAAGACATTAGAAGAGGACCTCTGAGGCCTGGGCCCTGGACCTGGGTCTGACCCTGGGCCGAAGCCCCTGTCTCTGGGCTGGGCCCCGGCATCAAGCCCTGGCTCTGGCTCTGGTCTAGGTTGAGATCCTGGCGTCGAGACCAGGCCCCAGCATTGGGCCTGGTCCTAGACCCTGCCCTATGGTGGGACCCAGGCATCGGGACCAGGACTTCAAGATCAGACCTTGCGTAGGGCTTAGGCCTCATCTGTGGATCCGCCCGAGACTGGGTAAATCGGGGCCGGGAAGGATCCTGGCCCCAGCAATTTTCCGGATAGGAGGAATAGTTGGCGGGCACAAGAGGCCTCTGGAGGCCTCATTTCCTTTTTCTTTATTTTTTTTTTTATGCTTATTTCATTTTTTTAAACTAAAGAAGCAACATAAACATTAAATGAAATAAAATTGTGGGGAACTCCACACCCCCCAAAAAATGAAAGGCAAAATGAAACAAAATTTGTACTTCTTCCCATCCCTAAAAAGTACTGATCATTAGACTTAATCAGATTTCTATATGTGGGATCAGAAAATGATTTCTTTCAATTTGCTGTAGTATTGACAATAGTTGTGCAGTTCTTTCCTTGCCTTCCTCTGGATTACCAAACAGCAATAGCTTTAAAACAATTAGATGAAGGTTAGGTTCAGTAGACTTCTGCTTTTCTTTCAATATAACCTATTATGTGACCAGCTATGTAACATCATGAAATGGATTAAATTACCATGAATGTCCTATAGCACAGCATGAACTTTACCTGAAATAAAGAACAATCAATCAAGCACTAAAATGCAATAAATGCCAGGAAACCTGGAAACCTATTCTTCCTTCACCCCCCCATCTCCCATAGATTTAATGAATACTACTTAAAGTGTAAAAGAAGAAAATAAAGAAAGGGACTTTCTCTTTAAAGTCAAATAAACAAATCATATATGGTTTTATCCCCCAAACATTTTACTGATTCAGAATAGTATCAGAGTAACTGAAAGCAAAACTGTATTGTACTACGACTGAGTGCAGTCAGCAGAGACAAGGCATTTGCAGATGGTAATATAGACGCACTAATAAGCAGAGACAAGCTTACATTTTTAATTGACTGAGTATTGCAGTAGACTACCGAATAGTGTTAGGAACAATTAGCAAGAAGCATTATTTTCTTTTAAGTAATACAGAGGGCAGTTTTCAAAGGGATTTCCACAGATAAACAGCCTGCATAAATTGCCTGTGTGAAAACTGTATGCAAGTAAAATTATATACATAGTTCCATAAGGAATATACTTTTACCAGCACTGAAATGGAGGCATTCCTGGGTCAGTTAAGTTGGGGGAGAAATCTTCTGCACATGCATAGTTTTAGGATTTTCAAAACTATGCACTTTGTTTTGATGAAAAAAAAAAGTATTCAAAGGAAAAAAAGTTGCAAATCTCTGTGGAAAATGTTTTCCTTAGGCAATTTTCAAAGTGAAACTGCGCATTTACTTTTCTTTGAAAACTGGTGCACAGTCCACAAGTAAAAGGTACCTGCCAACTTTGCAGCAGTGTGGGTAGCTTGTAAATTGACCCCACATTCTTCTAGGAGCTGTATTGGTCCTGGACTATATTGAATTCCATGTAGGTTGTGATATTTTTTGCTGGCCTGCATAAGAACAATCAAACAATTTTGAATTGCATTTTTGAGCCCGCAGAGATCCCTTCTGATCAAATCTCAAAAAGAGACCTGAACATTAATCTACTGCAACAGCTTTTGATAATTCTTACATTGTTCCAATACATGCGAACCCAACCTACAAACAAATAATTTTTCATTAAGGGATCTAAATATGGCATCTTTTTCTCTATAGTTGTCTTCGTGGGACAGATAGCCCTGTTCAACAATAACGTATTTGATGTGATCAGATCACTAGGGGCCTGGTTCAAACTGTTTTTTCAAGTATTTCCCAGGGACTTTAGGGAGTCAGAAATAAACCAATTTAATTGAATTGAATGATTTTGACTTTATGATGTGAAACATGAGAAGAAAATGAGACACGCAGGAGATATAAGGATAGCATCTATCTAGGCCATACCAGCTTTATATACAAGAGAGAGAGTTTCAGAGAGTTTGAGGGCCTAATATTCCCTAAAAGAGTTTTGAAATATATTACAAAAAAGATCCTTTTATCAGTGTTGGATTAAATACTGTGGGGCGGATTTTCAGAGCCCTGCTTGCCTAAATCCGCCCAAAACCGGGCGGATTTAGGCGAGCAGGGCCCTGCGCGCCGGTGAGCCTATTTTACATAGGCCTACCGGCGCGCGCAGAGCCCCGGGACTCGCGTAAGTCCCGGGGTTCTCCGAGGGGGGCGTGTCGGGGGCGGGCCCGGTCGTCGCGGCGTTTCGGGGGCGTGTCGGCAGCGTTTTGGGGGCGGGTATGGGGGTGTGGCTACGGCCCGGGGCGGTCCGGGGGCGTGGCCGCGCCCTCCGTACCCGCCCCCAGGTCGCGGCCCGGCGCACAGGAGGCCCGCTGGCGCGTGGGGATTTACTTCTCCCTCCGGGAGGCGTAAATCCCCGGAGAAAGGTAAGGGGGGGTGTAGACAGGGCCGGGTGGGTGGGTTAGATAGAGGAAGGGAGGGGAAGATGAGGGGAGGGCGTTAGAGGATTCCCTCCAAGGCCGCTCCGATTTCGGAGCGGCCTTGGAGGGAATGGGGGTAGGCAGCGCGGCTCGGCGCGCGCCGGCTATACAGAATTCATAGCCTTGCGTGCGCCGATCCAGGATTTTAGTGGGTACGCGCGGCTCCGCGCGTATCTACTAAAATCCCGCAAACTTTTGTTTGCGCCTGGAGCGCCAACAAAAGTACGCCAACACGCCTTGTTTGAAAATCTACCCCTGTGCCTATAGGCAGTGGGGGAGAGGGAGTTATCCTCCCTGCAAAGAGGAGGAGTCAATGCCTCCTGCCCAATTCCTCTTTTCAGAGCATCCCCATCCTCTTTCCTTCCTTTCTGATCTCCAAGTCATGGCAATCCTTTTTTCCTCTAGTGGCACCTGCTCTAAGTCAGCAGCAGTAGCATTAATTTAAGAATAAGAAAGTTCAGCACGGGGCCGGTGAAGCCCTCGCACATTGGCTGTCCCTGAGGCGCCCTGCTCCATCCTCCCACACAGGCTTTCTGTTACTATGGAAACCCATCTGAGGCGTGGGGCACCTCAGGTTCCATCAATATGCAAGGGCTGCAGGAAGCCCTATGCAGAATTTTCTTAAACATTAGTTGCTACTACTGCTGATCTGTAGCCAGACAGGCTCAAATTTAGGAATGACAGCAGAGTTGATGGCATCTTAGGCAGTTGTCTACATTGCTCATTCTTAAATCTGGGACTGTATTTTAATCATATGTAATCTAAATAGAGATAATACTCCTAAAATCAGTAAAGATTCAGATGGAAAAGAAATAAAAATCCCATGAAGACAATAAAAAGCAGGAAATGATTAGTTAGATGGCAAGGTCTGTAAGGGCTTGAAAGAAAAATATTCTGCATACAAACCAAAATAATTTCACTATGTCCACGACATCCATGCCATGCAGGGGTGCCCATATCAGAGAACCATGGACCAGAAGTTAAAAATATCCAAATTATGGTGTGAAGAGGCTACCACCTCACCATTCTTCTTAATTCCCTCTCAATGTCTTCTGTCAGGGATTTACCGCTCATGCACTGCTCCCTTCTCTGGCATGTAAGCCATGACTTTAAAAGCCACATCTGAGGAACCAGACTGGCTCACGGAACATACATAAGGTCAAGCTGTGCCAAAAGAGAATGTTCCCAGTATCTGGAAGGTTGTCTGTCCATTACTAGTATGGAACCCTTCTTTGCTTTTAGACTTTGGTTTTCCTATTTTCAAGCCTGTGTTCTAGTTTCCAGTCATGCTAGCATTCCTATCCTCTGTTACTTACTGCCGTTAGTAAACCCAACGCAGACTTTTCTGAATCTCTCACTGTGGATCACAGCCACCTACAACCCATCTGAAGACTCTTCCATTTCTCAGTTCTATTACCTAAGTCTTGTTTGTCTCCAGTAATCACACCCATGTTCCTGTTTTCAGTCAAGCCTGTGCTCCTCTTTTCAGCAACTTCCCTGTCTTTGCCTTCAGTATCCTCATTGTTATTATTTCTCGTATTTCCTGCCTATACTCCACTTTTCAGTACACTTCCTGTGTTTTTCTTCAATGTCTTCAGCCAGTTTGATACTATTGAATTCTATCTGTTTGGCTAACAGCCTGCTTTTCTTGTCAATTCTGAGACTCTGATCTTGTTTTCTGAGCAAAGTTGGCAAAGAATCAGACAATAGGTGAGCATATGAGCTCCAGTGATAATCAAATAATGCTATTTAATCTAAAAACAAAAGCAGAGATGGGTCTAATTCTGTACTTCTGGAGTAGTATATATGTTAAAATGGAGGAATGGGGGAATACTTGAAGGAGGCACTATCAGGGTGTTAAGATGTAGGTGAAGTATAGGAACTTTGGACTAATTTAAAAGGAACCATTGTAAAGACAACAAAACTTCACATTAAGAAAATAAATAAAAGAACTGGGGAAATAAAGAGACCAACATGATTTTCAAGAGGGGTCTGAAAATGTAAAGGTAAAATGATTAACATCAAAAGATACATGGGTTTTCAGAAAAAGGAGGTCAGGGAAAAAATTTTGAGTGGCTGATAGAAGCAGGGAACATTGACAAGCAAATAAATGTGCTAAAAGTAGGTAAAATAGCTAAGGCGCAAGGTGACCAGCCTTCTTTTGCGCATATGGAAGGATTTATGTATTTATTCATTCACATTTATTAATCACTTCTATGGGTTTCTCAAAGCAATGTATACCAATAGCAAGCAAATACAACACAAAATCAAAACAAACATTTATAACATCTTGATCATCATATTTAATGTCTTATCACATCTCATAAAACTTTACCCAATGACTTAACACCACTCCCCATTTAATTTTATAGAGCTCATCTGACCTCTTCTTCCGTACTCCTAAAATCAAAAAAGTAAATTAAAAAGGCAATGTAAATATACTACCCAGCTAGCAGAACAGCCAGTTAAGGTAGGGATGGAATTAAAAGGACCAAAAGGTGAAAAGGAAGAATGTATAGAAAGCAATATAGAAAAACCAGAAATACTGAACAACTTTTGATCAGTGATCATTGAAGAAGGGTTAGATAAGGACCACAGATAGATGACAGGAGTGCATTTGATAGGAAGATAGATAATATTCAGTTTAGAGGAGAAACCATTTGCATGGAATTCATGAAACTGAATGTAAGCAAGGCAATGGGGCCAAATGAGTTACCCCTTAGAATATTCAAAGAGCTCAGAGTGGCAATTCTTTTCATTCATTCTTTGGAGATAAAAGTGGATCCGGGCAATTTATTTATTTATTTATTTTTAGATTTTTATATACCGGTGTTCCTGTATTAAAATACAGATCACATCGGTTTACATTGAAACATAAAAATTACGCCAAGAGGCGGTACATATAACAAGGTTATAGAACTTGGAAAACATGGAAAACAGGTTCGAAAAATAACATTGAGAAAATTGTATAGTCTCTTTGAGAAACCAAATCATAAAATAAGGCGTAATTGTCTAAGATAAATGTGATCTGCAGAAGGGATTGCGATGGTGAGAAAATCTTGATAGCTGGAGGTAAAAAATAATCAAAGTTCTGGAAAAGCTTGGCTAAAGAGCCAGGTTTTAATTTTCTTTTTGAAGGAAGCGAAGCAGATCTCAAGGCGGATGTCTGGCGGGAGCATGTTCCATTGGACGGGTCCTGCTAAAGAGATGGTACGTTTCTGATGTAAGGATATTGTTGAAGGAACATAGAGTGTGCCTTTATAAGCTCCTCTGATAGGTCTAGATGAAGAGTGAAAACGAAGTTGGGTACTTAAGTGGAGTGGGGATATGTTGTAAATAGATTTATGAATTGCTGTGTATACTTTATAGAGAATCCTTTGCTTAATAGGCAGCCAGTGGAGGAGTTTTAGTATGGGGGTTATATGGTCTCTTTTATTTGTATTGGTAAGGATTCTAGCTGCAGAGTTTTGAATCATCTGGAGGGGTTTGATGGATGAGGTAGGGAGACCAAAAAGGAGCGAGTTGCAATAATCGATTTTTGTTAGAATAATGGCTTGTAGAACCATCCGAAAATCATTGAAGTGGAGAAGTGGTTTCAATTTTCTCAGGACAAGAAGTTTATAGAAGCAGTCTTTAGTGGTGGTGCTTATAAATTTTTTGAAGTTAAGCTGATTATCTATCATGACGCCTAGATCACGTACATATGGTGAGTGATTAATTATAGGAGTGGTAGAAATGAGTGGGACAGCTGGGTATATTAGATTGTTATTAACGTCATGATTGATAATTAAGATCTCGGTTTTGTTGTTGTTGAGAATAAGGCTGAGACTGGATAGAAGATGATTGATTAGTTGCAAGCAATTATTCCAGTGAATCAAGGTTTTGTGTAGGGATTCTGAGATTGGGATGAGTATTTGGATGTCATCCGCGTAAATGTAGTGTGTTAGGTTTAAATGTTAAAATGTTAAATGTAAATGTAGTGTGTTTGAGAAAAGTAAATGTTTTCCCTCTTCACAAAAGTAGGGGAAGTTGATAGTTACAGGTTAATTACTCTGTATTGAGTTATTAATGGAGTCACTGCTAAAGGAATGAATAGTGGAGTATCTTTTATTTACTTGTTTATTTATTTCTCAATCTTAATCTTAAATCCAGAAGATTACAGGATCAAAGGCAGTATAATTTTACCAGAGGGAAATCAAGTCAACAAAATTTGTTCAATTGTCTTGACAGTATAACCAAATAATTAGATCACGGGTAGGCACTGGACAATATTCTAAAAGCTGGCTAGCGCCGACTTAGCCAGCTAAATATAAACGGACAAAAAAGACCTACAATTTTCAAACCTAAAAAGAAATTGTCTTTGGGTATAGCCAGCTAGAAATATAGACAGCTAACCTTATATACAAATATCACCAGTTAGCCAGAAAACCTAGATATTCATCTATAGTTCAAAAATTGTTGGTTAGCCAGATAACTTACAGGCCGATACAGTAAAGCCTTGTGGAAAACGGGCACTCAGCCACCTCTTCTGGGTGTGCGATACAATATTTAAATGCGTAGTCACACTAAAAAGAGGCGCTAGGGACAATTGTGTGCTCCTAGCACCTCCTTGGCAGGCTGTCAGTGGGTTAGGAAAACAGAAGATCAATTTTATTAGCATCCCTTTTCCTAACCAGACTGCCAGCACGTTTTTTTTAAACTTTAAAAAAAAAAAATTTAACCTTTTGGTTCCTCCGACTTAATATCACCATGATATTATTTCGGAGGATGCACAGAAAAGATGTAATTTCTGCTTTTCTGTACACTTTCTTGGACCACTCAGAAATTAACGCCTGCTCTGGGCTGGCGTAAATTTCTGGAGCATACAAATGTGTGGATCAGGTGTACATTGGGGTAGGTTTTCAAAGGTGAGCGTGCGCATCCATGTGCGTGCACTACCCGGTGCACATACATGGATGCCCAATTTTATAACATGCGCACAGGTGCGCGCATGTTATAAAATCTGTGGTCAGTGTGCGCAAGGGGATGTACACTTGTGCATCCTGCACACGCTGATGCCCGCGGCCTTCCTCAGTTCCCTCCCAACCCCCTACACTAACCTCCCTTCCCCTTCCCCTAACCTATCTGCCCCTTGTCCTAAACTAGCCCCCCAGCAAATCTTTATTTTACCTTTTTTGCCTGCTTCGAGGCGGGCGCAGGTTGCGCATGCCGGCACCCTACCGGCACGCCATCCCCGGCACAGCGGCAAATGTCCACTGTGCCAGGGGCCTCTAGCCCTGCCCCTCCCCGCCCCTTTCCCGAGGTCCCAGGATTTACGCGCATGTCCGGGCCTTTGAAAATTGGCCCAGCGTTCATAAGGCCGGTCACATGCGCAACTCTTTGAAAATCTACCCCATTTTTTTAAATTTGAGGCAAATAGCTAATAGCCTCATCAACATGCATTTGCTTGTGCTAAGCACTGTTACTTTTCAGTGGGGGTTTGGATGCATGCTCTAAAACTCTTATGGTAAAAGGGGTTGTAGACGAGTGTCCAAAACGCATGTCCAACCGCTTGTTAAACAGTGCACTCAGCTGAGTGTGCTTTACTGTATCGGCCTATTAGTAATCAATCATGTGGCATAGCTCTGGTAGGGCTCCACACCTTCTATCAGTTATGCGGGCATATTCCAAAATGCCTGCCTACAGCCGGAAAGAGAATTTCCTCTATGAGGAGATGGAGCTGCTAGCTTGGTTGGTGCTGCCACAGAAGAAGATCCTGTGATCTCCTGGCCCCATTAAGAGGAACATCATGGCCAGGATGGCTGCCTGCACCAACATCAGGAGGGTCTTCAATAGGTAAGAGTTCAGTATATCCAGGGGTTATTGTCTTCATTCTGGGGGAAAGGTTGGTTTATATTTAGGATCAATAGTACAAGGCTTACAATCAGTTGGTCCTTACCCCAATGGACTTACTAACTGTTGAGCTGGGTTTGGGAGTGGCTGCCATGTTAAGAGCAATGGCATCAATGGGAAGGCATTTAGAGTTTGATGGGACACTGTGTAATCAAAGTGCTTTCATGGCTTTGTACGCAGCAGTATATATTTGATCAAAAGCATATCTAGAGGTAGGCAGACGCTAAGGTGCACAGTTGATATCCTTCCATTTGTGGATCAGCATTGGTGGCACAAGTGAGACAGAGGTGAGGGTTGGGCTTAAAGTCAGGTCTGTTGGCAGATAGGTGTAGGACACTGTAATTTATATGCATGTAGAAATAGCCAACACTAATGGCATTTGATTGGTTGCTGCCCAGATAACCTCATTAATTGGTAATGCTCATCCAGGCCAGGGGGTAACTTTGAGGAGGGATGAAGTGGACAATTGATTTCCAGTGTTGTCTGTGAAGAGAGATAACTGTATGGGGAGGAGAACAATGGAGAAATAATAGCTATAGATGGATATCCTTCTATAGCATTTTCTCATCTTATGATATATAATTTATAAAATATATGCAGACAATTTACAACTACTTTTTTTCTCTAGGCTCATGTCTTTACTCTGCCATTGAAACTCTTCTGAAGTGTTTAAAAAGCAGTAAATAGCTGGGTAGCTGAATATAATCTCTACTTGAATCTCATTAAAACATAAGCCCTTTCAATAGGCAAGACTTCAGTTCCATTGCAGTTAATTGGTCTATTCACTACCAGTAAGGACCTGGGTTTTTTATTGATTCAGCCTTTTCTCTACAACCACAGCTTAATGTTGTCATCAAGGCAGCTTTTCTTAAACTCAGAATTGTACAATCATTGAACTATATTTTGCCTACTGAGGAATTTCATTCACTTCTACAGTCATTTGTTCTCACAACCTTAAGTTATTATAATTCTCTTTATGTGGGTCTACCCAATTACTACTTTAGAGTTACTACAAAATGCCTCTGTGTATTTAAAAGTGATGTGCAGTGGTCAAGATTATATCATGCCTGTCTTAAAGCAACAGCACTGGCTTCCTGTGGCACAGCTGGCCAATGTTAAGATATTCACATTGGTATACAAGACTTTTCAAGAGGAAGGCCCTCCTTATCAGCTTACTGGTCGATTTTGAAAACCCTACGTGTCCCAAAGCTGGGAGATATGTGTGTGACTAGGCATGACACACACCACACGGATTTTAAAAACTGCATGGGTATGAGTATTTCCCAGTACACACATAAAAAAGTATTCTGAAAAAGGGGCGGGGCATAGGCATTATCTAGGTGGGGCATGGGCAGGACATGGGTGGGCTGGACTGCACCATAAAGTCAGTACATAAGTAGTTACATGCACAAGCACGTGCCGGAGTACCCAACCACAAAACCTTACTTGTGCTGTGGGTGGGGTGTAAGTCATGAAACAAAAAAAAAATGAAGCTAGTCAGAAGGGTTTTAAGGCTCAGGGCTAAAAGGGAGGCAAGTTAACTAGGGGTTTTAGGAAGTCCTCTCTTTTACTGGGCAAACTGGGAGCGAACGGGGAAAAAGCCTATTGCGTCACCACACATACCTTCTAAAATGCCCCCAACTTATGTGCTTGAGACAGCATTTGTACGCGTATGCATGTGCCAATATAACATGCGGATGGCCAATTTGATTACACGTGCACATCTAAGCACATATACAAGCCTATGTTATAAAAATCAGCGCGTCCAAATGTGCGCACATGTGCACACTCACGTGGTTCTGAAATTTTAATTCTTAGTGAATACACACCACTACAGTCTTTGCATTCATCTGATAAATCTCCACCATCTTTAAAGAGCAAGCAGCTGGAGATTCTGGCTGTCTATCAAAATTCCAGTGGTAAAAAAATAAAACTTTAAGAAGCAGTAAAAAGTCTCATATCAAAAAAACATATTTCAACACTGCTCTAGTCATACATTCAGTGTGATTTCATAATTGCACCACTCATTCTGAACTGGGATGTTGAGTTTGCAGCTGTCTCTAGCTCCCTAGGGATTTTGGTTTGGTTATTAGTTTCCTCCCTAGTGAGCCCTTACTTGTCCCTTTTTATCTTTCAATGTTTTTTTTTTCAAAGAAAATATATAAATGCATAAAAACAGTTAATAAAAATTGTTCACAATACTAAATGTAAGGATCTTCTTGCAGTAGTTATGAGGAGTCATGCTACTTATTTTGAATGTTGTATCTTTAAGATCTAAGAAAGAGCTTGAGCACTGCTGGGCTATTAAAGACATACAGGCCGATACAGTAAAAGTCATTCGCCCGCTCTCCCGGCGCGCGCACAGGCCACTCACCTGTGCACGCGATTCTGTATTCAAATGAGGCCCCGCGGCAAAAAGAGGCGCTAGGGACACTAGCGCGTCCCTAGCGCCTCTTTTTGGACAGGAGCGGCGGCTGTCAGTGGGTTTGCCAGCCGACGCTCAATTTTGCCAGCCTCGGTTCTCAAACCCGGTGACAGCCATGGGTTCGGAAACCGGACACTGGCAAAATTGAGCATCCGGTTTTCAACCCACGAGCCACGGGCCAATTTCAAATTTTTTTTTTTACCTTTTTTTTAACTTTCGGGACCTCCGACTTAATATCGCCATGATATTAAGTCACAGGGTGCACAGAAAAGCAGTTTTTACTGCTTTTCTGTGCACTTTCCTGGTGTCCGGAGAAATTAACGCCTACCTTTGGGTAGGCGCTAATTTCTGAAAGTAAAATGTATGGCTTGGCTGCACATTTTGCTTTCTGAATCACTCGAGAATACCTAATAGGGCCATCAACATGTATTTGCATGTTGCGGGCGCTATTAGGTTCGGGGGTTTGGACGCGCGTTTTCGACGTGCTATTACCACTTACTGAATAAGGGGTAAAGCCAGCACATCAAAAACGCACATCCAATTGCGGGTTAACAGTGTGCTCCGCCAGAGCACACTGTACTGTATCGGCCTGTAAATTGGTAGTTTTGGTTCTAGTCCATGAACTTCTGTGAGGTTTATTATAATGACTACTATAATGCCAAGTTGATATCCCTGCTATAGAAACTTCACTTTTGAACCACTGAATCAGTGTTGGGGCTATTTCTAGGATCTCTATTCATCTAATACATCCATTAGAATGAACCAACAAACAGTGAAGTGATTCACAGATAAGTGCTATTTGATCTTGCTACATAAAAATAATTAAAACATTTTCAGTATGGTCATTAGTTATGTAAGACTAATGATTAAAATATATTGATGCTTTTTCAAACATAAGTTACATAGTGTGTGTAATCAGAGTCCAAATTATGATAGTCATACTTTCACATTTAGTATTTAATATTGTATGACTTTATAGTGGAGATTTTGCCTTTTTTGGATCTTTTATTTAATATTGTATTTGGACTCTTTATTTTCCACTATTACAGACATGTACAGCAACACTTTAGTGCAAATATATTACACACTGATGCAGGTTACCACCATTCTGAGTCTAGTCCCATCCTCCTGAAACATAGTGCAAGGTGCAATCAAAATAGTGGAGCATTTCCATAGAAGCATGAAGGTGGGACTGCTTCTCTAGGACAAGCAAGAAGAATGTGGAATCCTCATAAGCATCTCATTTCAGGTGTTGGCACCTGCTGGAATTCCTATCTATACCTACCATGTACACCTAGAAAACGTCATGTCCACTCTCTCCTAACCTAATACACACCCACATATACACAGGCAAATGACCCCTCCCCACAAATGCAAAGGTGCACGCACAGAGAAGAAGAACCAACAGAAAAAGGAGGTGATAATGCCCTTGAATAGGACTTTATTGAGGCCACACTGCTATCTTCAGGTCTAGAGACCATATCTCAAAAAGGGTAAAGACAGTTTGGAAGCAGGCCAGAGAAAGGCAACAAAAATGGTGTATGGTCTATATGAGGAGAGGCTGATGGATCTAAATATGTATACCCTGGAGGAGAGGAGGTACAGAGGAGATATGGATTAGACCTTTAGATATCTGAAAGGTTTTAATTATATACAATCATAAAGACTTTTCAGTTGGAAAAGAAACTGTAGAAATGTATGAAACTCTAGGGGAAAAAACTAAAAACCAACATCAGAAAATATTTCTTCACAGAGAAAGTGGTGGATGCCTGGCATGCCCTCCAGGAAGAGGTGGTGAAGATGAGATCAGTAATGGAAATCAAAAGAGCATGGGGTAAGTACTATGAATTCCTAATGGCTAGAGGATGAAAATGAAGAAATAGGGTAGCCGATATTAACTTTAGGTGTAACATTTCTGCATGGGGGTAACCTGTACAGAGCAGCAAATACTGCCCTTAACTGAAGACATGGGGTAACATGCAATTTGATGGGCAGAATGGATGGACAATTTGATTCTTTATCTCCATCATTTACTATGTTACTATATAAATGTGCACATATATCCACACAAGCATTGACACGTTCATGCAAATGAGCACAAGTGTGTACAAACTCAAGTGTATGCACAAGTGAGCACTAGTGTGCAAATGTGTGTGCAAGCATGCAAAATTGCACATAGGTTCCCACATGTGCACATACTAGCTCTCACACACATAAAGGCTTGCACACACACACACACAGGCAGGTACATGTAAACAAACATTAAGGTACAGGTACCCACACTCAAGTGCGCACACACACACACACACACACACACACAGAGGATGAGCATGCCCCCCCCCCCCCCCAAACAGACACACACATGCTCCCCCAAATACACACATGCAGTTTAGGATAAAAAATAAAAAAAATTGTTTTGTTTCAAATTTTATTTTATGAGGAACCCAATTAATTTCTTTAGTTTCAGAAAAATGTTTTTTAGTTTGATTTGTTTTTCATTTGCCATTAAAGTCCATGGGGGAAGAATTAACATCCTATATTAGGCTCCAAAATTAGGGATTTCTATTCAGTTGTCTTAAAACTTGTGGGAAAAAATCTACAGAAGGGGGAAAGAACTCTAAGGTACCTAGAAAGACTATGGATATTATATAGTGTCACCAAAACTGGCATGAATAGCCTAAGACTCTGTAAAAGGACAAAGGGGTACCAGCATTGGAAGGCGCTCTCCAAATCATTATCAGGCCGATACAGTACAGTGCGCTGCGGCGGAGCGCACTTTTAACTCGTCATTGGATGCACGTTTTCCCTTACCCCTTATTCAGTAAGGGGCGGAAAACGTGCGTCCAACCCGCCGAACCTAATAGCGCCCTCAACATGCAAATGCATGTTGATGGCCCTATTAGGTATTCGTGCGCGATTCAGAAAGTAAAATGTGCAGCCAAGCCGCACATTTTACTTTCAGAAATTAGCGCCTTCCCAAAGGTAGGCGCTAATTTCTTCCGGCACCGGGAAAGTGCACAGAAAAGCAGTAAAAGCTGCTTTTCTGTGCACCCTCCGACTTAATATCATGGCGATATTAAGTCGGAGGTCCCGAAGAGTAAAAAAAGTTTAAAAAAAAGAAAAAAAAATTTGAAGTCGGCCGGCGGCAGTCGGGTCGAAAACCGGACGCTCAATTTTGCTGGCGTCCGGTTTCCGAGCCCGTGGCTGTCAGCGGGCTCGAGAACCGACGCTGGCAAAATTGAGCGTCGGCTGTCAAACCCGCTGACAGCCGCGGCTCCTGTCAAAAAGGAGATGCTAGGGATGCGCTAGTGTCCCTAACACCTCCTTTTGCCCATTTCTACCGCCGGGCCTCATTTGAATACTGTATCATGCGCACAGGCAAGTGGCCTGTGCACCCGCCGGGAGAGTGGGCATTCCCCCCTCTCCCGTGGACTTTACTGAATCGGCCTGCTAGAGAGGATCCAAAAAGCAGTAAAAGTGGGAAGAACATCCCAAAGCTCCAAAAAAGGCACCAGAAATAGTGACATGATCCCTTAATAGCATTTCAAGTGGCAAATTGGTACTAAAAGTGGCATCAGCTTTGTAATGCAGATGAAGGGGGAATGAAGCAGAAATGGTGACAGAAAATCTCTTGATAAAAGGACCAAGAAGGACAAACAGTGGATTCAAGACTCCAAAGCATCACGAGATGTGCAAAACAGCTCCCCAAACTGGCAAGAACAACTCCAGGTGTAAGGACTGGTTATGACAGCAAGGCACAGTGGCAAAGAGAATTACATAGTTTAAGGTCTGGGTATGGAAGTTAAGTTGAGTGGTGGCACAAACTCCTCCAAGGTACAGGGTGTAATTGGATTTTCAATTAAAATGGGGTTTCCAATGATATCACATTCAGTTCATGGAAATCATTTCACAATAATTGGGGTCAGGGTTTATAGTAAGTTGTGATGCTTGGTTTTTTTTTTAGAAAATAATTCCCATATGCTGTACCTGAGCTCTGGCTGTTAAACTTCCTTATCGTGTGGTTTTGCATGCATTCTCTAACCTTTTATAACATTCAGAACAGAAAATCATTTCTCTTTAGCATCTTTTGTCTTGTGCCAGTATTTCTTTCTTTGAATGAAGGCTTTTTTGGACAAATGAACACAGTGTAATCAACCATCAAAAAGGGGGTGTGTGCAGGGAACACAGAGGCAATGCTGCACTGAGTGTCACACTGTGGGCACTAGTTCTTACACTACTGAGCTTACTGACAGGATCCACAACACAGCCTGGTATGATTCAGTTTATGCTCTTCCCTCAGTGCTCACTTTAGAGTGGATTTTAAAAGGGTTACACACGTAATATACGCGTGTAACCCTTTTAAACCCGCTCCTGCATAGGCCCGGCAACGTGCCTATGCATGTTATAAAATTGGGCGTACATTTGTGCATGCCGGGTAGCGAGCACAAATGTACCCCACGTGAGTAGATTTAAAAATCTGGCCCTTTGTTCCCACTGTCCACTTCCACAACTCCAATAAAAAAATCAGTAGAAGTTCTGCAAGCAGCTCTCCACACTCTGCCCCAAGCCTCCACAAAGAAATAAAAGAACATCAAGACAAGTCTACTGACATAGAGCTTCTGATGTAGTGCCTGCCTGGCTACTGTGTGATTGGCATCAGCATCCTAAGGCAGCTTGAAGGGAGAAATGAATCAGAAAAGATGATAGAACACCCCCTCCCCCCCAATACAGGTAGTGATAAAAAGACCAAGCAGCACAAACAGTGGCTTCAAAATAATATGAAGGTGCAAAGCAGTCCCTCTGACTGACAAGAGCAAATCCAGGTGTCAGCTACAGCAAGGCACAGTAGCAAATAGAGTTGCAAGATTAAAGGTGTATGCATGGAAGCAAGGTTGAGTGACACAAAAACCTAGGAGGTTCAGGGTGGAATTTGGATTTTCTTGTGAACTGGGCTTTCCAAATGAGATTGACATCACATTCAGTACATGGAAATGTTTTCACAATGATAGGGGTTGTGAGGGTTGCTTTTTATAGGAAAAAAAAATCTCATATCCTATACCTGAATTTTGCCTGTTGCATTTCCTGATTTTGTGGTTTTCCATGAGTTTCCTCTTACTACTCTAACCTCTTATGACATTCACTATAGGAAATGGTTTCTCTTTAGTATCTTTTGTCTTGTGCCAATATTTCTTTCTTTGAATGAGGGCATTTTTAGACAAACTACCCTAGTATAATCAGCATAAGACAGGGTGGAAGAACCAAGCTGAGAGTTTGGAGGGACTGTATGCCTGTTGACTGTGCCACACTAATGTGTGGGTGCTAGGAACACAGATACAATGCTGCACTGAGTATTACACTGTATGCACTAGTTCTGACATTGCTGAGCTTATGAACGTCTCCACAACACAGTCTGAGATGCTTCAGTCTCTGCCCTGCCTTCAGTGGTTAGCTTGTACCCACTGACCAGGCAGAGACAAAATCAATAGCAGCTTTGCAAGCATCTCCCCAGTCTCCCTACATTCTTCAGAAAGAAAAAAAGAACACGAAGCAATACAAGTCTGCTCTAACACAGAGTTTCTCTGACAAAATGCTGCTTGACTGCTTTCCTCTACTGTGTTACTGGCACAGTGACAGCTTTAAATGAGCAACAGCCAAAATGTTGTAAGGGAAAGTTATCTAGGTTCTCACAGAAAGCTGAAAGAAATAGATCTTTCACAGACAATACTTTCAGAAGGAATGCATAGCAAATCTCGGACATGCTCAGCCTTCAAGTTCAGCTTACTATATCCAATGTGTAGTGATAGGTTGGATTGTAAAAATCACAACATGTCCATCCTACCCACGTCTGCTAACTGGCTACTCTATATTTCATATTGATTACTAACTGTACACCTGATACTCTCCTATTGATTTCTATGAGTTCATTGATTAATGGCTTACAGAAATAATTCTATTTAAAATGAATGAAACAAGTATGATTCATTTAATTCAGGTTACCCTCTCAATTTGTTTCAGGGTCCCCAGAAAGAAATGAATTGGACCCTATTTGTTTCTTTTTCCTCATTCATTTAATGCACATCCCTACATATAAGCACAGGCATCCACACAGACAAACAGAAGCATTTATACATACACAGAGACAGAGACACAGGTACACACACACAGGCACAGGTACACAAACATACACACAGAGGCTGTTATAGACTAGACTACCTGAGCAATGCTGGGCACTTTTTGCTAGTGTGCATCTCTCTCTCTCTCTTTCTCACTCTCTCTCTATCTATCTATCTATCTATCTATATATATATATATATATATATATATATATATGCATAAATATACAGGAATGTACAGAAGAAAAAAATGTGTTCCTGTTAATTCATTTCATTGGTACCTGAATTTGTTTCATTAGTTTGCAAAAAAAAAAAAAAAAAAAAAGAATTGTTCATGCATTCCATTAATTAATTTGCCATTAAAAGCTTCGGGGGAAGCATTGCAGTCTATTCTGGGCTCCAGAATAGTGTTTTTCTTATCAGTTCTAATGAACTTATGAGAAAAGGCAAAATCTATTAATAACAACTTTTTAAAATATATCCGAAACAAGAAACCTGTGAGGGAGTCAGTTGGATCAATAGATGACCGAAGGATTAAAGGGGATCTTAGGAAAGATAAGACCATTGTAGAAAGACTAATTGAATTCTTTGCTTCTGTGTTTACTAATGAGTATGGTGGAGAGATACAGATTCTGGAGATTGGTTTTCAAGGGACGATTCAGAGAAACTGAACCAAATCACTGTGAACCTGGAAGATGTAGTAGGCCAGATTGACAAACTAAAGAGTAGTAAATCACCTGGACTGGATGGTATGAACCCCAGGCTTCTGAAGGAACTAAAAAAATGAAATTTCAGATCTTTTAGTTAAAATTTTAACCTCTCATTAAAATCATCCATTGTACCTGAAGTCTGGAGGGTGGCCAATGTAACCCCAATATTTAAAAAGGGTTCCAGAGGTGATCCATGAAACTATAGAATAGTGAGCCTGACTTCAGTGCCAGGAAAAATAGTGGAAACTATTCTAAAGATCAAAATCACAGAGCATATCGAAAGACATGGTTTAATGGAACACAGTCAGCATGGATGTACCCAAGGCAAATCTTGCCTCACAAATCTGCTTCATTTTTTTGAAGGGGTTAACAAATATGTGGATAAAGGTGAGCCATTAGATGTAGTATAATTGGATTTTGAGAAAGCATTTGAGAAAGTCCCTCATAAAAGCCTTCTAAGGAAATTAAAAAGTCATGAGATAGGAGGCAGTGTCCTTTCGTGGATTACAAACTGGTTGAAAGACAGGAAAGAGAGTAGGATTAAATGGTCAATTTTCTCAGTGGAAAAGTTTAAACAGTGGAGTGCCTAAGGGATCTGTAATTGGACCGGTGCTTTTCAATATATTCATACATGATCTGGAAAGGAATAAGATGAGTGAGGTATTCAAATTTGCAGATGATACAAAATTATTCAGAATAGTTAAATCACAAGCGGATTGTGATAAATTGCAGGAGGACCTTGCAAAATTGGAAGATTGGGAATCCAAACGGCAGATTAAATTTAATGTGGACAAGTGCAAGGTGTTGCATATAGGGAAAAATAATCCATGCTGTAGTTAAATGATGTTAGGTTTCATATTAGGAGCTACCACGCAGGAAAAAGATCTAGGTATTGTAGTAGATAATACATTGTAATTTTCAGCTCAATGTGCTGCAGCAGTCAAAAAAGCAAACAGAACTTTAGGAATTACAAAAAAAGGGAATGGTGAATAAAATCGAAAATGTCATAATTTCCCTGTATTGCTCCATGGTGAGACCACACCTTGAATACTGTGTACAATTCTGATCGCTGCATCTCAAGAAAGATATAATTGCGATGGAGAAGGTACAGAGAAGGGCAACCAAAATTATAAAGGGGATGGAACAGCTCCTCTATGAAGAAAGGCTAAAGAGGTTAGGGCTTTTCAGCTTGGAGAAGAGACAGTTGAGGGAGGATATGATAGAGGACTTTAAAATCATGAGAGATCTAGAATGGATAAATGTGAATCGATTATTTACTCTTTTAGATAACAGGACTAGTGGGCACTCCATGAAGTTAGCAAGTAGCACCTTTTTCTGGAGGCTGCTCCGAAGCCAGGGCCTCACCTGAGCAATTGTCCGGATCATGCTCCATGGCCTGGGAGGCCTTTGGTTTTGTTTGGGGCCTACTCGAGGCCTGTTCCACTGCAGCCTGGATGCGCTGGTATGGGCCACGCCCTTCTCCTAAGGGGTGGGCCCGCGGCTCCTCTCCACTCTTATGGAGCCAGTGAGGGGCGGACCACCTGGACTCCTCCCAGGGAGTTGCTTGCTTCTGGGCTATAAAAGCCTTGCTCCAGCATTCATGCTGGCCTTGCATTGGAGTTACACGTCTCTGGAGGTCTCCTCTTCCAGCGCTCTGTTAGGCCTCCATTTCTGTCTCAGCTTGGTGTCAGGTGTCTTGCACGTCCTGATGTTTCATGATGTTCCTTGATGTTTGTTCCTGACCCTGATGTTTTAACTTGCTTCAGATTGCCGGTATGCAGCCTCCTGCTTCAGGCTGCTGGTGTACAGTATCGCTTCAGACTGCCGGTGTGCAGTACATTACCCTGGACTGCTTTTTGCAGCATTCTTCCTTCCCTGCGCTGGTTCCGCTCCTACAGTTGTGGTACGGTGTGGTCCGTGACCAGTGGTACTGGCTGTGTAGGGCGCCCTGAGGGACAGTGTCAACGTCTGTACCTCCCAAGCTTCCGAGTCTTCGTCTACAGTATGTGGTTCCTGAGTCTTCATCATCTGTTCCTGATCCTTCGTCTGCCCACGCCCTGAGTCCGGCCTGCTGCCTCTTGCCATCCCAGCGGCAGGTCTGAAAGGGCCGGGAACGGTCGAAGGACCGTTCATCACCAACAGTCCACAAGTTGGTTCCAGAGGCATGCAGGTCTGGCTGGGGGTCGGGGTGTCTCTCGCCACCCACGCTACACCTACCCTTGGCGCGGGATCATGCCAAGGACCCAAGGCACACTCCCTGTAAGGAGGACCGCTCTCCTAGCACTGCCCAGTAACAGAATGCAAGGCCATGTGCCCGGTGTACGTGGTCCGGTGTTAGGACTTGCTTTGTTTCTGGACCCAGAATTTTTTTTCTGGTATTCGTCTCTTCGACCTGCTGGAGGTGCCAGCTTTTGTTATTTTTACGATCTGCTGGAGGCGCCAGCTTCTGCCATGTTTACGACCTGCTGGAGGTGCCAGCTGTCTGGTTCCCACAACCTGCAGGAGGCGCCTGCATCCAGACCTTCGGCTCTTTGTTTCCAGGATGGAGTTCCACAACCTGCAGGAGGCACCTGCACTCTTCCTGAAGTTTTTTGCCATAGCCTGCTCCCACGCTGGACTCCCTCCCTTGTTTCCTGTTTCTGGTTTTCTGTTCTTTGTCATGCTTTTGCTTGTTTCTGCTGTGGTCCTGCTTTTGCTCGTCTGTGCTGTCTTCCACTTGTTGCTCGTCTGTGCTGTCTTCCGCTTGTTTGTTTGTGCTGTCTTCTGCTTGTTGCTTGTTTGTGCTGTCTTCCATTTGTTGCTCGTCTGTTCTGTGCTCCTCGTGTTGCTCGTTTGTGCTGTATGTGGGTTTCGCTTGTCGTTCCCTGTACACGTGCTCCCCGTTTTCATGCTCCCTGTTCTCGTGCTCCCTGTTCTCGTGCTCCCCGTTCACATGCTCCCTCTTTTGTGTTTTTTTTATGTCGGTCGCATGTTCACTGGTCTCGTGTTCTCTGGTCTCGTATTCTCTGGTCTCGTGTTCCCTTGGTCTTGTGTTTCTGGTCCTTCTGAAAGGGGGGGGAACCGCTTGGGGGGGGGGGGTACTGTTACGATTCCTCCTGTAGCTGCGCCACAGGAGGCATCTCACCTTTTTCTGGAGGCCGCTCCGAAGCCAGGGCCTCACCTGAGCAATTGTCCGGATCCTGCTCCACGGCCTGGGAGGCCTTCGGTGTTGTTTGGGGCCTACTCGAGGCCTGTTCCACTGCAGCCTGGATGTGCTGGTATGGGCCACGCCCCTCCTAAGGGGCAGGCCCGCGGCTCCTCTCCACTCTTATGGAGCCAGCGAAGGGCGGACCATCTGGACTCATCCCAGGGAGTTGCCTGCTTCTGGGCTATAAAAGCCTTGCTTCAGCATTCATGCTGGCCTTGCATAGGAGTTACACGTCTCTGGATATCTCCTCTTCCAGCGCTCCGTCAGGCCTCCGTTTCTGTCTCAGCTTGGTGTCCGGTGTCGTGCACGTCCTGATGTTTCATGATGTTCCTTGATGTTTGTTCCTGACCATGATGTTTTAACTTGCTTCAGACTGCCGGTGCGCAGTAATCTGCTTCAGACTGCCGGTGTGCAGCCTCCTGCTTCAGACTGCCGGTGTGCAGTACATTACCCTGGACTGTTTTTTGCAGCATTCTTCCTCCCCTGCACTGGTTCCACTCCCGTGGTTGTGGGATGGGGAGGTCTGTGACCAGACCCTTGGCACTGGCTATGTAGGGCGCCCTGAGGGACAGTGCCAATGTCTGTACCTCCCAAGCTTCCGAGTCTACATCTATAGTCTGTGGTTCCCGAGTCTTTGTCGACTGTTCCTGATCCTTCGTCTGCCCATGCCCAGAGTCCTGCCTGCTGCCTCTTGCCATCCCAGTGGCAGGTCGGGGGTCCTAAATGGCCGGGAACGATCGGAGGACTGTTCATCACCAACACTCCACAAGTTGGTTCCAGAGGCATGCAGGTCCGGCTGGGGGTCGGGTTGCCTCTCGCCACCCACGCTACACCTACCCTTGGCGCGGGATCATGCCAGGGGCCCAAGGGCACACTCCCTCTAAGGGGGACCGCTCTCCTAGCCCTCCCCGGTAACATATGGTGTGATCCCTTGTGCTTCCAGGGATACTCTGGCAATAGTGCTGGAGCTGTAAACTGCCAGTGTAACTTTTCAGTGTGAGCTAAACAGTTATACTGACAGCTTGTGAATCCAGCACGGCGCTCCACTCTCAGTTAGGTGAACTTTAAAAGCCCTATATGCGCCAAAGCCAGGAGATGTGCACATGCTTTGGCCTGGCATGTGCCGCATGGATTTTAAGAAGCACCCAAGTATGTGCATATCTCCCAGTGTGCACACAAATCAAAAAGTTAAAAAATGGGTGCGGCATGGGAGTGGTCTGGACAGAGCATGGCTGGGACATGGGCATTCTAGGAAGCTTACTTGAAATGGCACATAAGTATTTTCATGCACATTCGCATGCCAGGGTCTCCTACCACATAACTTTATTTATACTGTGAATGGCGTGTAAGTTTTAAAATAAAAAAAAATCAGGGCTAGTTAGCCAGATTTGAAGGATCTGGGCTAATAGGGTAAAAGGGAAGAAAGTTAATCAGGGGTGTTAGGAAGTCAGTAGCCTTTACCTAGGTGAACTGGAATAGACTGGGAAAGCTGGTAATTGCGTTGGCGCGTGTATCTAATAAAATCCCACCACTTAACGCGGTAGAGCCGGCATTCATGCACAAGCATGCGTCCATACAAAATTGCATGCACATGTATGCCTTTGTAGCAGATTTTGTGTCATTTGCGCATATGCATGCATATGTAATAAAATGGCGGTATCCATTTGTGTGAGCCACCATTCGCATGTACATGTGTGCCTGAGCTTCCCCATCTTTGGATGTTGATGCCTCTGGGCTACTTTGTCCTATCATATTTTTTTGGGCCGCTCATGCCGCTGCTGCTTCCACTTTATCCTACTCTTGGTGTCTTGGGAGTACTCTTTTCCCTCTGCTGCTAATGCCTGCCTGTAAGTTTCACTAAAACTAGATGGAAAACCCCAATCAGAAGCCCAAAACACTATGCATTGCTTCCCTCATTGATTTTAATAGGGAACGAATGATTGAATGACATGAGCAAATAAGTACATTTTTCAGCCCTGAACAAAATGAATTGCTAAGAAACAAACTGAATGATTGAACCAAACATTTTTTTTTCACACACATGCCTAGTCTTCATTACATTTTGTGCATATTAACATATAAACTTTTTGGTTGCTCTAATAGTTAATGCATACTTTGCATCTCATTACTGCAACACCATAGCAAACTAGTTTAAGTGAGCTAACAGCACTGTTGATGCATATTAACTACTTGAGAAAGATATGTAGGCTCTTAACATGTGTTAATGCTTGAATTACTGTTAACACACTTTAGTACTCTAGCTCTAACATCAGTTATGTTTTATGAAACATGGAAATTTGACATTTTCAAATATTTTTACAGCAAACAAAAAGAGTTTGCCATTATACTGATAAAGGAACTTTTTATTAGACATGTGCATTGATTGGTATTTTGTGCAATGTCCCTTTTACTAAAACTCTTCAATTAATGTTTGAAAGTTTGACTACCATGAAAATTAATTGAAAGCTAATGGAATATGTCACATCTTACAGACAAAAATAGTATTGGAGTGTAGCGTTGGGAAATATTTTGAAAAGAAGCTGATGAATTAATTGCAATATATTATGAATCACATTCCCACAAAGTTGTGAGTATAACATGTGAAAAGATATGCATAATACATGCTATCTGAAGCTGGTCTTTGAGATTAATTCATAAGATTTTTTTTTCATAATTTCCTTTTATAAATAGATGTACGTGAGTATGTAAAACTTTTTTATGAGGTGATTTCCTAAGGAATTGTGTGTATACAGACCACTAATATATTATTCATATTTTTGAATGAGATCTGAAGAATTGTGGATATAAATTTAATTAAAATACAAAAACCAACACCACAAAATGCTAATTTTTACTGATAAGGTTTTTCTCACGTGTATTGTGGATTTAAAGGCTGCTGAATTTGACGTTTTGAATTTTTTTCAATGATTAGTCCAATCGTATCTTTTGGTCAAATCACAGACACTTCTGGATGTATTTTTGCATGGATGATTTGATTTTATGGAATACCCTTTTGTAAATGAACAAGAGAAGGTAGTGACTGACATTTTAGCAATAAGCAAAGGGAGTGTGCAATCAACCAAAAAGATTTGTTCTCTTTGACACAAGCCACTATGGATTTAAACCCAAATTAAAGGTTACTGAAGTTAATACATTGTTTTTCGTACATCATAAGCCTTATAAAATTATTTTTGCTGAGATTATGGATACTTTTATTATGAACAATTTGTTCATCAAGAAGATTATTTCATGAATGACTTTGGGGAGCTTGTTAATTGTCACTTTATTAAGAACCAATGGGATTTTATGATGTCTTAACCTATACAATTCATTCCTTATGATGATATAGCTCCCTGTGTATTTAAAAGTAGCTCGGTGTTTTTTTGGTTTCTTAGTGAGACTCTGAATAAAGTCACAATAGAAATGACTTTGTCCGATGTTATGAAATGATGATGATAAGATAGGCATTTGAAATGGATCCCTGCTCAGGCAGCTATGGCCCATGTTAGGAGACCAAGTTCTGTGGTGGACATGAGAGGCTGCCAATAAAGGTGGAGGAGGAAGTGGTAGCTCTCTGTGTACTGCTTGAACGGACTGCACTGTGTGGGGTGTCCACTCATTTTTGTGCTCCATTCCCACTCCCTCTCTGCTACTCACACTCTTATTTCTGCATCCAAGTCAATGGTGTCTCCCTCCAATAAATTATACTGTTAGGCTGTTGGGTCACATAGCATGGTAAGCATAAAGCTGGATGAGATGTTTGAGTCTATCTTCTACTGGCTGCTGCTGCACAAACAGCAACATTTCTGGTGCCAGTCTCTATTCTTGCTAGAAACCTCTAATTCATCTTCAAGGATATTGTCTATATGAATGACATCACCCAGGATTGCTCTTGTGGAACTGAGATCCTCCACAGCATCCATGAACTGCTTCAGGAATTGAATCATCTGCATCATATGTAGCCAAACATGAGGCCCTGTGACCATCATGCTTATTTTGGTTCCCAAACACAAGTCATGTAGGGTTCTCCTTTTCTCCACTAAGCTCTGCATCATCCACCTGATGTCTACATCCTGACGACGGTGCAGAGGTACTTCCACTGCCTCCTCGTTCTCACAGAGCTGCTGTCCACCCTTGATGTTTTAGTGAAAATTCCTGCTATTTTCCGTAACCTCTCTGTTAGTTTGTTCAAGACTATGAGACCATATTCTTTGGCTTATAGCACCAGGTGTCCTTTACTACCAGGTACAGAAAGTATGGAAAGCAACATATCCCATCTTATACCCCTGTCTTTTTCAGGTTATGTAATGAGAAGAGCAACAGGCCCCTATTCTGGAGGGACAGTAAGCGGGGCCAAACTAAATAGTTGTCAAACTATCCCAAGGTGAAACAGCAGGGGGCGTTTAGACAACCTGTAAGAACTACAATACCCAGAGTTCCAGAGCAGCAGTGGAAGGCTCGTGACCAGGATGAGGCTGAAGAAGCTGCTGAAGGTGATCTGGGGGAATTAGATTCAGCTGAGTCCATGCTGTGGGAAGGAGAGGGTGTGACCCTGAGTGAGGAGGAAAAGGAAGAGAGCAGTTTCTCTGAGGAGGAGATGCCCACAGAGGATTTGTCTTTATCCAGCATGGAGATAGAGTAAGTGGGGACATATTGTAAAACTGAACTGAGAAAAAAAAAACCCTGCAGGGCAGCAGTGTTTGTCTCACCTGTTTTCCCAAAAGGCACTAACTAAGGACAGTGCTGATTGTCTTGGGTGGTAGAGGTGAAGCATTGCTTATAGCAGAATTATAGGGGAGAAGGGGCGAGTTGTGTTGGATCCCCAAACAGGGCTGTCATGGCTAGGATGGAAGCCTGACAGCAGACATTTGGCTACGGAAGCTAGGAAATGCAGTTTTCAGTGATGGGATATTAGAAGAAAGACTACTGCACAACCCTGAGAAAGGGAAATAGACTGGAACTAATAATAAACTGTTCTTTGGTTGTTTTTTTTCTGTGAATCCTTGCTCGGAGTGGGAGGGGAAGAACTGCTGCTTTCCCCACCTGTTGGAGCTTTGAAAAAGGGCCTTGCTAGGGGGACTAGCCCGGGCCAAGATTTGAGCCTGGCTTGAAAGGCTTGCCAATAACGGTTTCAGCTAGAGATGTGAATCATTTTCCATATCGTCTTAACGATAGAAATCGTGTGGCAGGAGAAGAAAATCGTGTTTGGCACGATTATTTCGTTGAAAAATCGTTAAAAATCGTTCTTTCCGATTAGTGCGCACTAACTCGAGTTAGTGCGCACTAACTCCCCGTTAGTGCGCACTAACTCAAAATGATACAAATAGACACTTTCCAGGTCACTGAAGGTCAGTTAGGAATGAATATGTGTTCCTATTGGCTGGCAGCCCTCTTATCTATTGATGTTACCAAGGTTACCACTGAGGTGATGGTTGGGGGGATGGGAAATGGAACTGAAAACTCATGAACACCAACAGAAAATGAAACAAAGTGTTCACACTTCCCAGGTCAGTAAAGGTCACTTAGGAATGAATATGTATTCCTATTGGCTGGCTGTGCTCTTATCTATTGATGTTACCAAGGTTACCACTGAGGTAATGGTTGGGGGGATGTGAAATGGAAACAGTTGGAAGCTTGAAATGTGATGATCAGCACTCACGTGACTAGAACTTCTTTGTTTATTATTTTTGTTAGCAGACACGTGCATGTTGAATTTGCCAATCACTGTGCATTTTAGAAAGGTGGTCCTGGCTGGAACTGTACACAGTTCAAATATATGTAATTGATTGTTGGTAAGTGTATTTTTTAAGTAGCCACACTGGCACAAGTATGTTTACTTTTCCTCCTACTTAACTCACTAGCTCAGCTTTGTAAGAAGGGCTTCTCTGCTTGAGTGAGGGTCAGGCAGCTCCCCCCTGTCTGTGAAGCCAGCCTCTCACTAGTAATGCAGGGAGGGAGCTGTCTCAGACTTCACCATCCTCCCCCCCCCCCCCCCTCACCCACACACCATTCACTAGCTGGGACATGGGGGAAGTCAGGAGTGAGGGTCAGGCAGCTCCCCCCTGTCTGTGAAGCCAGCCTCTCACTAGTAATGCAGGGAGGGAGCTGTCTCAGACTTCACCACCCCCCCCCCCTCACCCACACACCATTCACTAGCTGGGACATGGGGGAAGTCAGGAGTGAGGGTCAGGCAGCTCCCCCCTGTCTGTGAAGCCAGCCTCTCACTAGTAATGCAGGGAGGGAGCTGTCTCAGACTTCACCATCCTCCTCCCCCCCCCCCCCTCACCCACACACCATTCACTAGCTGGGACATGGGGGAAGTCAGGAGTGAGGGTCAGGCAGCTCCCCCCTGTCTGTGAAGCCAGCCTCTCACTAGTAATGCAGGGAGAGAGCTGTCTCAGACTTCACCATCCTCCCCCCCCCCCCTCACCCACACACCATTCACTAGCTGGGACATGGGGGAAGTCAGGAGTGAGGGTCAGGCAGCTCCCCCCTGTCTGTGAAGCCAGCCTCTCACTAGTAATGCAGGGAGGGAGCTGTCTCAGACTTCACCATCCTCCCCCCCCCCCCCTCACCCACACACCATTCACTAGCTGGGACATGGGGGAAGTCAGGAGTGAGGGTCAGGCAGCTCCCCCCTGTCTGTGAAGCCAGCCTCTCACTAGTAATGCAGGGAGGGAGCTGTCTCAGACTTCACCATCCTCCCCCCCCCCCCTCACCCACACACCATTCACTAGCTGGGACATGGGGGAAGTCAGGAGTGAGGGTCAGGCAGCTCCCCCCTGTCTGTGAAGCCAGCCTCTCACTAGTAATGCAGGGAGGGAGCTGTCTCAGACTTCACCATCTTCCTCCCCCCCCCCCCCTCACCCACACACCATTCACTAGCTGGGACATGGGGGAAGTCAGGAGTGAGGGTCAGGCAGCTCCCCCCTGACTGTGAAGCCAGCCTCTCACTAGTAATGCAGGGAGGGAGCTGTCTCAGACTTCACCATCCGCCCCTCCCCCTCACCCACACAGCATTCACTAGCTGGGACATGGGGGAAGTCAGGAGTGAGGGTCAGGCAGCTCCCCCCTGTCTGTGAAGCCAGCCTCTCACTAGTAATGCAGGGAGGGAGCTGTCTCAGACTTCACCATCCTCCCCCCCCCCCCCCCTCACCCACACACCATTCACTAGCTGGGACATGGGGAAGTCAGGAGTGAGGGTCAGGCAGCTCCCCCCTGTCTGTGAAGCCAGCCTCTCACTAGTAATGCAGGGAGGGAGCTGTCTCAGACTTCACCATCCTCCCCCCCCCCTCACCCACACACCATTCACTAGCTGGGACATGGGGGAAGTCAGGAGTGAGGGTCAGGCAGCTCCCCCCTGTCTGTGAAGCCAGCCTCTCACTAGTAATGCAGGGAGGGAGCTGTCTCAGACTTCACCATCCTCCCCCCCCCTCACCCACACACCATTCACTAGCTGGGACATGGGGGAAGTCAGGAGTGAGGGTCAGGCAGCTCCCCCCTGTCTGTGAAGCCAGCCTCTCACTAGTAATGCAGGGAGGGAGCTGTCTCAGACTTCACCATCCTCCCCCCCCCCCTCACCCACACACCATTCACTAGCTGGGACATGGGGGAAGTCAGGAGTGAGGGTCAGGCAGCCCCCCCCCTGTCTGTGAAGCCAGCCTCTCACTAGTAATGCAGGGAGGGAGCTGTCTCAGACTTCACCATCCTCCCCCCCCCCCTCACCCACACACCATTCACTAGCTGGGACATGGGGGAAGTCAGGAGTGAGGGTCAGGCAGCTCCCCCCTGTCTGTGAAGCCAGCCTCTCACTAGTAATGCAGGGAGGGAGCTGTCTCAGACTTCACCATCCTCCCCCCCCCCCCCTCACCCACACACCATTCACTAGCTGGGACATGGGGGAAGTCAGGAGTGAGGGTCAGGCAGCTCCCCCCTGTCTGTGAAGCCAGCCTCTCACTAGTAATGCAGGGAGGGAGCTGTCTCAGACTTCACCATCCTACCCCCCCCCCCTCACCCACACACCATTCACTAGCTGGGATATGGGGGAAGTCAGGAGTGAGGGTCAGGCAGCTCCCCCCTGTCTGTGAAGCCAGCCTCTCACTAGTAATGCAGGGAGGGAGCTGTCTCAGACTTCACCATCCTCCCCCCCCCCCTCACCCACACAGCATTCACTAGCTGGGACATGGGGGAAGTCAGGAGTGAGGGTCAGGCAGCTCCCCCCTGTCTGTGAAGCCAGCCTCTCACTAGTAATGCAGGGAGGGAGCTGTCTCAGACTTCACCATCCTCCCCCCCCCCCCTCACCCACACACCATTCACTAGCTGGGACATGGGGGAAGTCAGGAGTGAGGGTCAGGCAGCTCCCCCCTGTCTGTGAAGCCAGCCTCTCACTAGTAATGCAGGGAGGGAGCTCTCTCAGCCTTCACCATCCTCCTCCCCCCCCCCCCTCACCCACACACCATTCACTAGCTGGGACATGGGGAAGTCAGGAGTGAGGGTCAGGCAGCTCCCCCCTGTCTGTGAAGCCAGCCTGTCACTAGTAATGCAGGGAGGGAGCTGTCTCAGACTTCACCATCCTCCTCCCCCCCCCCCCTCACCCACACACCATTCACTAGCTGGGACATGGGGGAAGTCAGGAGTGAGGGTCAGGCAGCTCCCCCCTGTCTGTGAAGCCAGCCTCTCACTAGTAATGCAGGGAGGGAGCTGTCTCAGACTTCACCATCCTCCCCCCCCCTCACCCACACACCATTCACTAGCTGGGACATGGGGGAAGTCAGGAGTGAGGGTCAGGCAGCTCCCCCCTGTCTGTGAAGCCAGCCTCTCACTAGTAATGCAGGGAGGGAGCTGTCTCAGACTTCACCATCCTCCCCCCCCCCTTACCCACACACCATTCACTAGCTGGGACATGGGGGAAGTCAGGAGTGAGGGTCAGGCAGCTCCCCCCTGTCTGTGAAGCCAGCCTCTCACTAGTAATGCAGGGAGGGAGCTGTCTCAGACTTCACCATCCTCCCCCCCCCCCCTCACCCACACACCATTCACTAGCTGGGACATGGGGGAAGTCAGGAGTGAGGGTCAGGCAGCTCCCCCCTGTCTGTGAAGCCAGCCTCTCACTAGTAATGCAGGGAGGGAGCTGTCTCAGACTTCACCATCCTCCCCCCCCCCCTCACCCACACACCATTCACTAGCTGGGACATGGGGGAAGTCAGGAGTGAGGGTCAGGCAGCTCCCCCCTGTCTGTGAAGCCAGCCTCTCACTAGTAATGCAGGGAGGGAGCTGTCTCAGACTTCACCATCCTCCCCCCCCCCTCACCCACACACCATTCACTAGCTGGGACATGGGGGAAGTCAGGAGTGAGGGTCAGGCAGCTCCCCCCTGTCTGTGAAGCCAGCCTCTCACTAGTAATGCAGGGAGGGAGCTGTCTCAGACTTCACCATCCTCCCCCCCCCCCTTACCCACACACCATTCACTAGCTGGGACATGGGGGAAGTCAGGAGTGAGGGTCAGGCAGCTCCCCCCTGTCTGTGAAGCCAGCCTCTCACTAGTAATGCAGGGAGGGAGCTGTCTCAGACTGGTATCAGGGTTAGGGCACTGTGTGCAGGAAGATCACAACACTCCTGGTATTAATAGGGATAGGGCACTGTAAGAGATGACTGTAGTAGATTGAATAAAGATCTGATGTTTCTGCTCTCCTCACACCAAACAAAAACAACACACAAGCAGAGAAGCCCTTCTTACAAAGCTGAGCTAGTGAGTTAAGTAGGAGGAAAAGTAAACATACTTGTGCCAGTGTGGCTACTTAAAAAATACACTTACCAACAATCAATTACATATATTTGAACTGTGTACAGTTCCAGCCAGGACCACCTTTCTAAAATGCACAGTGATTGGCAAATTCAACATGCACTAGCATTTCAGGTGCCTGCTAACAAAAATAATAAACAAACAAGTTCTAGTCACGTGAGTGCTGTTCATTACATTACTTTTTTTGTCAAGCTTCCAACTGTTTCCATTTCACATCCCCCCAACCATTACCTCAGTGTTAGCCTAGGTAACATCAATAGATAAGAGCACAGCCAGCCAATAGGAATACATACATACATATTCATTCCTAAGTGACCTTTACTGACCTGGGAAGTGTGAACACTTTGTTTCATTTTCTGTTGGTGTTCGTTAGTTTCCAGTTCCATTTCCCATCCCCCCAACCATCACCTCAGTGGTAACCTTGGTAACAGCAATAGATAAGAGGGCAGCCAGCCAATAGGAACACATATTCATTCCTAACTGACCTTCAGTGACCTGGAAAGTGTTTATTTGTATCATTTTCAGTTAGTGCGCACTAACTCCCGTTAGTGCGCACTAACACGATTTAACGATTTTTAACGATAAATCGTTAGAATTTCTATTGTATCGTGTTCTATAACGATTTAAGACGATATTAACATTATCGGACGATAATTTTAATCGTTGAAAAACGATTCACATCCCTAGTTTCAGCAATGCTATTGTGCCTGGAGGGTTTGCAAAGATCTGGGAGAAGAAATTACGCCCTGCTGGGGAGTCAGCTGGAGGAGCCCACGACAGTTGGCACCACTTTCTGTAACAAAAAGAAAACATTAACAACAGTCTTGTCTCTCTGGTTTAGATGCTAGCTCTTCATTGTCTTCCATATTGCTAATAAGATATTAACACAGGTATGGCTGATGTCCATTACCTGGCGTGCAGAATAGCCCATTAGTAATATTGCTTGCTTCTACCACATCCAGCTGCCACCAATGTGTCATCAGGAAGAAGTTTGTTTTGTGTAGCATTCTGACTGGCCCAGATGTCGCTGGTGAAATGGATGGGACTCCCCTCCACCTTAGCCATTTGCGCATGTATGCAAGTATGGCACTGAATACCCTGGGTGTGGATCCCTTGCCTACTGAATATTGTCCTGGAGGGCACTTCATACTGGGGCTAAGAGCTGCAGGAGCAGCTTACATCACACACACATTCTTCATGATCTGCAAAAGCGGATCATCCAAGGCAATCATTTTCCTGATGCACCATCTCACTATCTTTGGTACTGTTTGTGTCTTATTATAGGACAGTGATATGGTAAGCACCTCATCTGTTCTATGATAGCTTGATACTGACATGGGGGAAGGGGGTAGGTTTTCTCACCTGGGGAAAAGACCTGGGGGGTCAGATTCAAAGGCAGACTTTCCCTTTTCTCTGGCTAGGACTGGTAGCCTCATCTGAAACCACTGTTAATTGGTAGGGGTGGTAGCCTAAACATTTTTTTTCCCTTTTTTATTTTTGTTCTTGGGGTGGGCCATTTTCGGTCTATCCCAGGATTGTTTCTTTGTTTTATTTTCATTTCCCTGTTTCATTGTAAAAAAAAATATATATATCCCAAACTCGCTCCAACCTTTCCTATTTATTAAAATATTGAGGCATCCCACCTGTGAACATCCCTGCCACCCTAGCCACCCTCCCAGGACTCACCAAAAATGCCTACTGGTCTAGCGGGGGGGGGGGGGGGGGGGGCTAGGAGCAACTTTCCATTCCCGGCTGGTGGCTGCCATTGGTCAAAATGGCATCGGCTGCCCTTTGCCCCATCTTGTGACAGGAGCTACCGGTGCCATTGGGCAGCCCCTTCACATGGCAGAGGCTGCACAATGGTATTTTTTTTTTCAAGTGATGCTGCATATCACTGTGTGAAAGATGGCCTTGTATCTTCTTCTACTGATGGCCTTATGACAGTGAATGCATTCTGCAAAAGGCTGGTCCTCTCAAACTCTACAATGCCTTCATATCTCTGATGTCTTGCAGGAAACCTACTCTCTTTCTGGGTCCTTGAGTGCTGCTGCTGGGTCTAAAGTTGAGGGTGGACCAGAAAGGGAAAGATCAGGGGCATCTTCGTTCCATGAATTGCTCCTCCCAGGCAGTGGAGGATATGATCTTTGCCCTGCCAATATCACTTGCTGCCTCCTATGACTGCATACTGGATATCACACTAATAACTATACTCCCCAAATCTTCCTTAGTTACTAGATCTTCAATAGCTTCTCAGTCTGGAAAGCCCTGAGATGATTCATCTGAATCTCTTCTTTCTTTAAAAGCCTTCTGCAGACATTTCTCAGATGCCAAAAAGGCTGCCATGATACTGTGACTTGCATTGACTCTGACAGTAGAAATGCCCTATCCCAGAGTTACTCTTGCCTCAGTCTGAAGTAAATATATTCCAGACTGAAGACTACTGGAGGCAAATAAAGGCACATACAATATGTATTATTTCACGTTCTAAGGTACAATACTAAATTGGAGTGCACATGTAATTCCTAATACTGATAATCAATATAAATGCATAAAGGAATAATTATTTTAAATGCAAATTTACAAAAATTACCATTTTATTCCAAAAATGAATTAACATCAAAATACAAAATATCTCATATATCAACATATTATCAACAATCATGTATGCTATACATTCCTCAAAATAGTTTGCATCTAAAATCACAAAAATGGAAATAGATCATTACCCACCATTCTTACATTCATACACAAGCGCATACATAAAAATTACTCCATGTTACTTTTAGATAAATAACATACACCTGTTAGGTTTCTAATTTACATAAATACAATTTTTTAAATCCTATGAGATAGATTTTAAAAGGACCATGTGCGCATCCATGTGCACACAGTTCCTGGCGCACGCACATGGACGCGGCTATTTTATAACATGCGCACCTCTGCACACGCATGTTATAAAATGTGATTCCTGCACATACATGTGCACCGGATTTTAATGTCCGTGCACACATGTGTAGATGGCAACATGATCAGGCCTTTGACTAGTTCCCTAACTCTAACCCTATCCTTCCTCCCTCTTCCCCTCTCCTCCCCAACTCCCAATCTAAACCTTTTTAATACTTACTGCTCCTCCAGAGTAGAAGTAAACTCTGCATGCCGGCTGGCTGCTGGCATGCGCTTCCCCGGGACAGCATCTAATGGCGCTGTCCCGGCCCATCCCTGCACCTCCCAGTCCGGACTCCGACCCCCAGCCCTCCCCTTTCTTCAGGCTTAGCACTTCTGCGCATATCAGGAATTACAGGCATAGCCGGGCCCTTTTGAAAATGTGCTTGGCACGCGCAAGGCCCAGCCACACACGTAACTCCCAGTATTTGCATACACGGGACTTTTAAAATTAAATTGTATATTTCCAATTTAATTAGTCTACCAATTTTATATGAATACAATTGTTTAAAAACCTTGATTTACCAATTATTTTGACAAATCTACCCCAAAAGTGTGTTCTGCTACTTTACCACTCTGGCTTCTTCAGGAGGTTCACCTTCATTTTTTATTCTCTATTGAATATAATTCATAAGCATATTTTATGCTTGGATTTCTAAGATGGATGTTACCACATAGCATTTGATTGAAGCATTTAAATGAAGTGCCGATTGCTCAAATCAACATTTGATCAGAGAACCAAGTAAATCCTCTATATGCAAGAATTGTGAGGAAAGATACCTAGAAATTCATAATCCCACAACTTTGTTGATTTGGCATGGTTCTTTCAATATGTAAAAGATATATTAATTTTATAATGATTATTAAAACCTTAAATGTTCTATTCTAAACAAAATGGTAAGATGAATTGCACCGTACTGGCAATATCCTGTGATGCCTCATCAAACGTTTTCGCTCACAGCAATCTAGCACACTCCAGTATCATAGTCTACAAATGAATCAATAGCTGATTATATTTGACTGATTAATAAATACGAAAGTCAGCATCAAATCCACAATACCTATATTTTGACCTCATATACAATATACCACTAACAACCAGTGGATGAAAATCAATATAATGTTGCAGAAAACGCTGTTGATATATCTGAGTTTTAAAGGGATAACCAGAAATCACAATCAATAATAACAACCTATCAGATACAAGAAGGGCCAGATTTTAATAGCTACACGCAGGTGTAGATTTGTGCGTGCAACCCGGCGAGCACAAATCTATGCCCGATTTTATAACATGTGCGCGCAGTCGCACACATGTTATAAAATCCGGGGTTGGCGCGCGCAAGGGGGTGCACACTTGTGCACCTTGCGTGCGCCGAGCCCTAGGGGTGCCCCGATGGCTTTCCCCGGCGCGTCATCGGAGGAAACTTTCCTTCCACTCCCCCCCAACTTCCCCTCCCTTCCCCTATCTAACCCGCCCCCAGCCCTACCTAAATCCCCTCCACCTTTATTTTATTATTTTCGCCTGCTTCTGGCAGGCGTAACTTGCATGCGCCGGCCAGCTGTTGGCACGCCATCCCCCAGCATGGCTACTGTGCCGGAGGCCTCTGTCCCGCCCCTGGACCAGCACCCCGCCCATGCTTCCACCCCTTCCCACCCCTATTTCAAAGCCCCGGGACATACGCGCATCCCGGGGCTTGAACATGTCACCTATACAAAATAGGCTCGGCACATGTAACCCTGCGTTTACGTGCGCATTGCTTTTAAAATCTACCCCGAAGTGTCTAAAGTCCGCACACTTGCTCGCAGGTCTAAAACTCACTACCTGAAAGAGAAATGCAAAACTTTGTACATATAGCACATCTATCTACTCAAAATGTTTACAAACATGTATTCGCCAACATTTCTCCTGATTGCCCAACCATTCAACAAATCCTATCTGATTCAAACCTGAATTAATTTGTGTGTACAATCTATCAGAATACCAAAATTGTTTATCCATACAAAATCTATATGAGAGGACCTAATCAGAAGTTGTATAGTATTTTTTGCCACTAGTCAGTTGAATCTGCAAAGACAACACGGCTGTTGACACTATCTAGCTGAAGACTGAAATGCTTTGTATGTAAAGCACCTTGAAATACAAGGAACATTTATATCCTTTGGAACAACCTGATTGAGAACTGTGCTCCTCATTTCCACTAAATAATTGAATTGTGAGCTGAAATGATATAATGATAAACACTAACTAAATTGTAACTTAAAATAAGATAATATCATAACAGATTATTTCATTCAACCTCCAGGTTCAATCCACAGGGTTAGTGGTGTTCCAACTGAAAACAAACCATTGTTCCCTCTGGATGCATTGACGTGATATGTCCCCACCTCACATTCTACCTTATATTCTTTCTTAATTGCGCTGTTTACTACTGCAAGATGGACAGACCGTGGCAACCTGAATGATCTGTTTTCAATTGAATCGTATTCTGTCAGGCATTTAATATTAACTCCTTCACTGTCTGCTGATTGATCCCTACACTCTCAGCTGTCAGTGAAAGGACCAATCCCTGTTCAGAAAGGTAACACTTAACTTTAAATATTGGGACCCAATTACACTAACTATAATATTGTAATCACTAATATCTGTATTATACTTCTATTACACATGATAAATTTATAGCAATGATTATAAAACATTTTGAAAAAATGGAATTACAATTTGTAGATGGTGGCATATATTACATTTGAAACTGTACTAGAACTTCTTGGATAGATCTGATAGGTTGTAACAGATGGTACAAACATGAAATTGAACTAAAAAGTCATTTGGTGCATTCATGTTCAGCCAAATATATTGAGCTAGAGCATTTTGAAAAGGACCTCAAGCTTTTTGAGGTTGATTTGATATCACAGTCAATGTGAAGCTATTTTAATTTGAAGATTCAAAGTCTTCAGTGACCTTCTATTGATGTAAATGTTCAGTAGCCATAATTTAGATGTTATAGTGTATATATATTGATATGAAAAATCTTTCAGTAGATGAATGATCCCATTACATTAAAACATGATCCCATTTAAAACAGTGTGTTTTGCTATGCTATATCTTATAACCTAGATGTCTGGTTATTTAAGAACATTTTTGAAAACTTCCCTGAAGAAGTCACTTGATGTGGTGAAACAAAATGCCCTTTTTGGGATTTGTTAGCATTGAAAAAGTGACATTTTCAGGATCTGGATATATATTATGATAGAGACAATATATTGCTTGGTTTTTAGGATAATAACATTATTCTTAAAATTTGTGAAGATATATAGGGATATAAACATCTTAAATGTTCTTTATGTAATTCCAGAAATAACGGATAGTTAGACAACCTATGGCCTGTATTTATCAAAATGCGGTAAGTACCGCATGTGATTGCAAAAGGGGCGTGGTTTATGCAAAAATTCAGTTTATTGCAATTTGTGCTAATTACCTATGCAAAGAGCTAAGGTAGTGCTCATTGTGATAACATTATCTGAATTTGCAATAGGTGTCAGACCTGTTGTATTTCTTGCAAATGACCATTGGGTGGACCATTTTGAGAGAGAGAGAGAGAGAGAGAGAGAGAGAGAGAGAGAGAGACTGGCTATGATGTCATCCCCATAGGTAGGTATTTTTATCCCTATGGTAGGCCCAGCTAGTAACTCGAGGTGGGGTTTAGGTATGAGTGTAGGGAGTTAGGGGCCACTTTGACATCCTATGTGACACATACGAACAGAACAGTGGTCTCTTGTGAAGATTTGTTGACCTTTGGAGTGAGGAAACTCACTCCAAGATGAGATTTGTGCAGTGTTCTCTCAACCTAGCTTGATGGACTCTCTACCTGGGTAACATCAAGCTAGGTAAAAATGTCAGTGTTCAAGAAATAGAAAGGATCCTAAAAAGAGGCACAAAGGGAAGTAAATTTGGTGAAGTTGAAGGAGATGAGGAAAAAAATCAGGAAAGCACACAATCATGCAGAAGAAAAGATTTCCAAAGAGGTAAAGCAAGATGACAAAAGATTTTCAAATATATCAGAGAAAGGAGGAAGGCTAGAGGTGATATTGTAAAATTGAAAGGAGAGTAGGAGCAATGTGTGGAGAAAGATAAAGAAATAGCAGAAAAAGTAAATAAATACTTCAATTCAGGGTTCACTAAAGAAAATTCAGAGGAAGGACCATTTCTGTTTGACAAGAGCATAGATGCAAGTGGGATAGATGCAGCACAATTTACAGAAGAGATTGTATGGGAAGAGCTAGGAAAACTGAAAGTTGACAAGGCCATGTGGCCAGATAAGGTACATCTCAGAATACTAAGGAAATGCAGAGATGTGCAGGTTGGTCTACTGGAAATGGGAATGGTGCCTCAAAATTGGAGAAGAGTAATTGTGGTCCCTCTTCACAAAGGTGGTAGTAGGGTGGAGGCTGAAAACTGCAAGCCAGTTAGCTTTACCATGGAGGCAGGAAAATTAATGGAGACTCTGCTGAAAGAAAGGATAGTGCATTATGTACAATCAGGAGAGGGGGTCTTGGACACAAGGAAGTATGGTTTTCACCAGAGGAGGGTCCTGTCAAACAAATCTTATTGATTATTTTTGATTGAATGACTAGAGAATTAGAGGTTTACTTGGATTTTAGCAAAGCTTTTGATACAGTTCCAGATAGGAGGCTCATGAATAAAATGAAAGCCTGGGTATGAGTGCCAAGCTGGTGGAGTAGATTACAAATTGGTTGACTGACAGAAGACAGTATGAAATGGTAAATGGAACCTGTTCTGAAGAGAGAACAGTGTTGAGTGGCGTGCCTCTAGAATCAATTTTAAGACAGGTTCTGTTCAATATCTGCAGAGTAACACTGAGGAGTGGTTAGAGAGAAAACTGTCTTTTTGCAGATTATAATAATCAGTGCCTTCTCTATTTCATTTCATATGGGATAAACTTTCTTTAGAAATAAAAGCTTATTCCATAAAGACATATATAGAAATGACTGTTGAAAAATGCAGATTCTCCATTCAGTTATTTATTTACTATTCACAATCCCTAATGGATCATTAATTTATCCAACTCAGACATTTCAGTAAAATAATATTGCAAAAAAAAAATTAAAGACTGTGTCTTCTTCCTAGCTGGAAGTCAGGATTCAGAAAGATACCTGATACAGTTGGAGCCCAATAAGGATTTCAGTCAAATATCTCACAGTAAACTGAATATCTGTTTTTTTTTAAAGTGTGATGCTTCCTGCTGGGGAATTGTTCCTCACCAGACTCGTCTTTTATCCAACATGCTCTTCCTGAATTCCAGATAAAAAGGGGGTAATTGCTCTCCACACTGTTTATACGTGCCGTGGCATAAATAACAGGCAGCCTAAATTTTCTGTTGGTAAGATTCTTGTTTCCACCATGCACAGAATGTGCTAATCCAGGGAGAAGCAGTCTGAGGACCAACAACTCAAAACAAATCCCGCAGATGGGCTGTGTAGCAGCTGGGCTATGAAAAACTACAGAAAAAAAATGCAATTTTCTTTAAGTTAAACCTGAGAAACTCTACCCTATAAAAGATAAGGAAATTAAAAACATTTGAAACAGTACGGAAAGGTCACACTTCATGTTAGTTTCCTCAGTTAAATAATCCAGTGGTATGCAAACAAATTGAGTAGATAAAAATCAGAAGCTCAATTTAAGAGAATTATAGCAAGCATACAGGGAAGCAAAAGGTACTTAAGGGAAAAACTGTGATCTGAAATAAATTCTGAAGATAAACTGCTACACAGAAATTTTAGTTGGACAAAAATGAAACAGCAGCATGTTTAGGAAGAAGATCATTAACATGACTCCCAAATTGTACAGAGAGAGTGTTACCAGTGAAAATAAATTCTTGGGAGGCTTCATGAAAGGGCTGTTTTATTTTTAAAAAATTACACTTTTGACTTCAAAAGATTCATCATTTTCCCTCAGCATATCCTGGGCTGTGCCATGGGCACAGATTCCCAGTCAGTCAATTCATTTCAATAAAGAAAACCTGCAGCCCACTGTAGAAATACAGGTCATTTTAACACAGAGAACTGTCCCTAGCAAATAGCCCTTAAAGGTCAATGAAGATATAAAAGCTTGGCTTTTGAATGCCAAATATATATAGACATATTTTTTAGTATATACAGCTTTAGCCCTTGGATGCTGACTATTAGGGATGTGAATCGTGTCCTCGATCGTCTTAACGATCGATTTCGGCTGGGAGGGGGAGGGAATCGTATTGTTGCCGTTTGGGGGGGGTAAAATATCGTGAAAAATCGTGAAAAATCGTTAAAAAATCGAAAAATCGAAAAATCGAAAAACCGGCACATTAAAACCCCCTAAAACCCACCCCCGACCCTTTAAATTAAATCCCCCACCCCCAAATAACTTAAATAACCTGCGGGTCCAGCGGCAGTCCGGAACGGCAGCGGTCCGGAACGGGCTCCTGCTCCTGCATCTTGTCGTCTTCGGCCGGCGCCATTTTCCAAAATGGCGCCGAAAAATGGCGGCGGCCATAGACGAAAAAGATTGGACGGCAGGAGGTCCTTCCGGACCCCCGCTGGACTTTTGGCAAGTCTCGTGGGGGTCAGGAGGCCCCCCACAAGCTGGCCAAAAGTTCCTGGAGGTCCAGCGGGGGTCAGGGAGCGATTTCCCGCCGCGAATCGTTTTCGTACGGAAAATGGCGCCGGCAGGAGATCGACTGCAGGAGGTCGTTCAGCGAGGCGCCGGAACCCTCGCTGAACGACCTCCTGCAGTCGATCTCCTGCCGGCGCCATTTTCCGTACGGAAACGATTCGCGGCGGGAAATCGCTCCCTGACCCCCGCTGGACCTCCAGGAACTTTTGGCCAGCTTGTGGGGGGCCTCCTGACCCCCACGAGACTTGCCAAAAGTCCAGCGGGGGTCCGGAAGGACCTCCTGCCGTCCAATCTTTTTCGTCTATGGCCGCCGCCATTTTTCGGCGCCATTTTGGAAAATGGCGCCGGCCGAAGACGACAAGATGCAGGAGCAGGAGCCCGTTCCGGACCGCTGCCGTTCCGGACCGCCGCTGGACCCGCAGGTTATTTAAGTTATTTGGGGGGGTTCGGGAGGGTGGGGGATTTAATTTAAAGGGTCGGGGGTGGGTTTTAGGGGGTTTTAGTGTGCCGGCTCACGATTCTAACGATTTATAACGATAAATCGTTAGAATCTGTATTGTATTGTGTTCCATAACGGTTTAAGACGATATTAAAATTATCGGATGATAATTTTAATCGTCCTAAAACGATTCACATCCCTACTGACTATGAAAGCTCTTTGCAGTGTTACCTGGGCCCAAGTGACTTCTTCGATTCTTTGGGATCTTAGCAGGTTCTACTGACTGGATTTGCCACTGTCAAAGATAGAATGCTGTGATTGATGGACCTTAGGTCTGACACAGTATGGCATTTTTTTATGTTCTTATGTTCTCAGAGATCCTCTGTGTTTGTCCCATTCTTTCTTGAATTCTGTTACTGTCCTGGTCTCTACCATCTCCACAAGGAGGCTGACACATGTGTCCACAACCTTTTCTGAAAAGAAATATTTTCTTAGATTGTTCCTGAACCTAAAAACTTTCAAATTCATCTCATGAGTCCTCATTCCAGAGACTCCTTTCTGATGCAAGAGGCCCACCCCTCCTTTCCTCCAGGATATACATGTTTAGATCTTTAGTATCTGCCTTCTGAACAGACTTCATTTGGTTTATATCCTTTGTAGGGTATGGTCTCCAGAATTGTACACATTAGTCCAAATGAGGTCTTAAAAGGAAAGGAATGGAGAATATCACAATGCTTTTGTATGGTTCAATGGTTTATTTTATTTATATACCGACATTCAATTTGACATATCACATCGGTTTACATTCAGGTACTGTAGGTATTTTTCTATCCCCAGAGGGCTTACAATCTAAGGCCTGAATTTATCAAAATGCGATAAGTATCGCATGCGATAGTAAAAGGGGTGTGTTTTATGCTAATATACTGTTTATTGCAATTTGTGCTAATTACCTATGTGAAGAGCTAAGTTAGCACAAATTACGATAACATTTTCAGACTTTGTGATAAGTGCCATACCTGTTGTATTTCCTGCATGCAACCACTGAGCGAGAGAGAGAGTGAGAGTGAATGAGAGCGAGAGCAAGCCTAGCCATAATGTCCTCTCCCTAGATAGGTATTTGAATCCCTAACTCAAGGTGAGGTTTAGGTATTAGTGTAGGGGGTTAGGGGCCACTTTCACATTCAACGTGAGACGTACGAACAGAACAGTGGTCTCTTGTGAAGATTTGATGACCTAAGGAGTGAGGAAACTCACTCCAAGATGATATTTGTGCAAGTTTATCTCAACCTAGCTTGATGGACTCTCTACCTGGGTAACATCAAGCTAGGTGGTTGAATGCAGGAAATACAACAGGTATGGCACTTATCACAAAGTCTGAAAATGTTATTGTAATTTGCGCTAACTTAGCTCTTCGCAAAGGTAATTAATGCAAATTGTGATAAACTGTATATTAACATAAAACACACACCTTTTACTATCGCATGTGATACTTATTGCATTTTGATAAATCCAGGCCTAAGTTTGTACCTGAGGCAATGGAGGGTAAAGTGACTTGCCCAAGGTCACAAGGAACAACAGTGGGACTTAAACACTGGCCTCCTGGTTTGTAGCCCACTGCTCTAACCACTAGGCTATTCCTCCTCCCAAAGCATGGTGCAATCATACTTTGAGTACTGTGGATACAACATCTTAAAAAAGACAGCAGAATTAGAAAATATACAGAGAAAGGCAATCAAAATGATAAAGGGGAATGAACGATTCTCCTATAAGAAAAGGCTAAATAGGTTAGGGTTCTTCAGTTCGGAGAAGATTTGGCTTTGGGAAGATATGATCAAGGTCTATAAAATAATGAGTGGTAAACATAAATCAGTTGTTTACTCTTTCAAAAAGTACAAAGACTAGGGGACATTCAATGATGTTACTCGGTGATACATTTAAAACTAATAAGAGACATTATTTTTTTCTCAATGCAAAATTAAATTCTGGATTTCATTGCCAGAGAATGTGATGAAAGTTGTTAGTGCAGCTGAGTTTAAAAAAAAGTTTAAGCAAGTTTCTTGAACAAAATCCATAGACCATTATAAAGGTGGACGGTGAAATCCACTGCTTATCCCTGGGATGAGCAGCATGGAATATATCGACCTTTAGGGATCCTGTCAAATACCTGTGCATTGGATTGGCCACTGTTGGAACAGGATACTGTGCTTGATGGATCATGGATCTGATACAGTATGGCAAATCTTATATGTTAGCTTAGAGCCCTGGAAACCAAGTGCATTGCACCCCAAATTCATGGCCTTCATATGCTACACAGGGCTCCCAGCATGCCTTACTCCCTAAGCATATCAATATGAACTAAAAATAATTGGATGAATTTTTAAAGGCCGGCACATGCCAAAACTAGGACATATGGGGTAGATTTTATAATTTTGCGCGTGCGCGTACTTTTGTTCGCACACCAGGCACGAACAAAAGTACGCTGGATTTTATAAGATACTCGCATAGCCGCGCGTATCTTATAAAATCTGGGGTCGGCGCGTGCAAGGGGGGTGCACATTTGTGCAACCTGCGTGCGCCGAGCCCGGCATGCGCTGCCTGTTCCCTCCAAGGCCGCTCCAAAATCAGAGCGGCCTCGGAGGGAACTTTTTTTCCACCCCCGCACCTTCCCCTCCCTTCCCCTACCTAACCCACCCCCCCTGGCCCTATCTAAACCCCTCCCTACCTTTTGTTGGCAGATTTACGCCTGCTGAAAGCAGGCGTAAATCTGCGTGCGCCAGTGGGCTGCTGGTGCGCCATCACCCGACCCGGGGGCTGGTCCGGAGGCCTCGACCATGCCGGTGCCATGCCCCCTGTCCCACCCCGAACCGCCCCCTGACCCCGGACACGCCCCCGGACATGCCCCCTCCCCGCCCCTTTTACGAAGCCCCGGGACTTGTGCGCGCCGGCGGCCTATGCAAAATAGGCGCGCCGGCACGCGAGTGCCCTGCGCATGTAAATCCAGCCGGATTTACGTGCACAGGGCCTTTAAAATCCGGCCCTATGCGAATATGCCTGCTTGGGGCATGCCGAGCGGATTTTAAAAGCCGCCTTGTTCGCGCATATGACTCGGTATGTGCAAAAGTAAGAAAGCCCAAAAAAAGGACCAGGGTATAGACATGGTCTGGGTGGGGCAAGGGTGGGACATGGGTATTCTAGGACTTTAACCTGAAATGTGCACATAAGTATTTACGCGTGCAATTGCGCACTGGGGTTCCCTACCGCATAACTCTACTTCTGCTATGGATGGCATGTAAGTCCTAAAACAAAAAATATAAGCATGTCAGCAGGGTTTTAAGGGTCAGGGTTAAAAGGGGAAAAGGAACGCTATTTAAATACAGGGGGTTAGGAAGTCCTATCCTTTACCTGAGCGAACTGGAAGCAAAGTGGTTTACGTGGTAATTGCATCAGTGCGCGTTTCTATTAAAGTGCCACCACTTACACGGTAGAGGCAGCATTTTCATGCACATGAATGTCTCCATTTAAAATTGTGTGCACATGTACGCATGTTCAGCCTATTTTATACCATGTACGCACATACGCGCGTATGTTGTAAAATGGCCGCATCTCTGGATGCAAGCTAGTACATGTGCGTACATGTACGCCCACGTGCCAGTATTAAAGCTACCATCAATGTGTGTACATATTCTGTTAGTATTCATCATTCAACTTTACAGTTTAAAATGAAACTGAAATTAAAAAAAAAAGAGAGAAAAGAAACCCCAAATTTTTTCTGAGACAGTCATATGCACACAAAAATAGAAAAGGATCAACTCAGTTGCTGGAGTGAGATGGCAAACTTACATCTGACTTCACAGAGCTACTGAGCATGGTCCCGTTATTCCTTTATTTTTGGACTTTGAATTATTTTAGTTGCCCATGCAAGTTTTGCATGGTTAAGTGCCTTCCATTTGTGTTATTGGATTTCCACATTGGGGCAGATAATCCTACTACTTCCTTTCTTTAAATTTTGCATGCTCTTAAAATAAGAGAGGTTGCCTCTCTATGTTCATTATCCTGACTTTTGGAGTCAAAACAAGCTTTCAAGGCTGCAACATGAGAAGGGGTCCAGCTGGGTTCCTGCTACGCAATAATTAACTAGTGCTGTCTATCACATGCACAATATTTATTTTATTCCTCTACCTTTCCAAAAAAAAAAGAAAGAAAGAGAGGAACAAGTAGCAGTGAGGGGGTCAAATAGATTTACTGGCAAACAAGAAAGAAGAGAAAAAAAAACAGAAATCACCTTCACCTTCCATTCAAACAACAAATAGGCAAATATATAAATCCCCTATTCACTGGACTTTGGAAATGCAGCTTGTAACAGTCTCCCACAGTGAAAAGAAAATAGCTGAATTGAAAATGTACATATACAAAAGGAAAAAAAAATACTATATCTGTCTCAGCACCCCCATCACAATATCAAAGACTATTTACTAGGTTGAAGCAGAATAGATAGTTATAACAGTGGTTCTTGTTTAGATCAAAACCCTTTTATATTAGGAAATGCAAACAAATATTGCAGATGATACTAGAGAAAGTAGGGTTGTAAATAACAGACATTGCAGATCTCCTATTTGCTCTGGGAGAAAACTGGATATCTGTACCTCCCCTACTCCCATACAGCCTTGAATTTGTCAATAGGCATTCAATCATTATGTCTGTGCCTAGGGCGGCAAACATTTAGGGCCAGAAAGCTAGCTAAGATTTGTGCCTTCCAGCTTTGCTGAATCTCATTCTTCAGAGAACAACCTTCTCCTGCCTTGTAACAGACCCTCGTAGAAGATAGGGGAGGTGAAAACGCTGAAAGTGCCTAAAAGCGACAAAAATTCCCAGTCCATCCCTGCTCCTATGTTTAAAAGCCCTTGTCCTGCACTAACCTGGGTAAGGTTACAGTCTTACCCAAGTTAACCTAAAGAAATGGATCCAGTCCTGTTTTTGCCCCATTGCATGAAAGAAATTGTAGTTCTAGTTTCCCTATGAAATGTAGGTTTACATTTCCATGGATACAAAAGGCAAAACCAGATCTAGATCAGTCACTTCAGGATGAGCTGGATGAGGTGGAAACTCTTTACACAAGCTCCAAGATGTTTTTCTTTAACTGTTCATAGTTACATATAATTACTGTTGACACTTCCAGCATCCAGTGGATCTCAATCCTTTCCGGTAGGTACACTAAACCAGTCTGGTTTTCAGGATAGTCATAATGAATATGCATGATATAGATTGGAATACAAAGGAGAATAAGCCTATGCAAAATATCATGCAGATTCATTACCAACATCATAAAAACAAGCCCAAATAGATGTATCATCAGGACAGGGTTAAGAAACATGGTCTTAATAGGTTGAGGCAGGTTTGTACACCAGTCTCTGCAGTGAGTGAATGGACTGAGCTAGTAAAGCAGCCTTTCAATGAGAAATTGTTTGTCTACCGGATATATTCAGTGACTTCAACAGTTATTTGGCTCTTTTGTCATTCCGTTAAATAAAACAATGAGATGGGAAAACGTGTTTTTGAATGTTTCACATATGCTGACCTACCATGCTAGTAACTGTGGTGGAGTCAAAAGGAAAGTAATTGAATATGCTTAATAGCTTAATAGGAAGACTTCAAGTGAAAACTTCAGGTGACCGTCAAATATTGAGACGATGTTAACACTCACTACGCAGAGATTTTATGGTCTATTGCTTGACCACATCAATATATTATAATCATTGGTCACCACAGTGATACCTATTTTTGCGATTTTTCACATTTGAAAATTAAAAGTAACTTATCTTGTGAGAGCAATTACTGCTGTAAATTCCTTCACTTCAAAACCCTCCTGCCTGACATTGCACCAGTGTTTCGGTAATCTGCAATAATATAAGCAGTAGCAATGAGTAGTCTCCTATGTTACGCACCCCACCTGTGCTCGGGACCGCTGACCTTCAGGGTCACACAGCGGGTCCCGGTCCTGTTTCCCTCGCGGCCCTTGCAAGCCCAGCTAGGCCCCGGCATTCCGCAGCATGTGACAGGGTATCCGTGCCATTGGCCGGTCCCTGTCACATGGTAGGAGCAATGGACGGCCGGCGCCATCTTTAAAAATGGCGCGGGTCATCCAGTGCACCTACCATGTGACAGGGGCCGACCAATGGCACCGATAGCCCCTGTCACATGGTAAGAGCAAAGGGCCATCGGCGCCATTTTGATTAGTTGCAGCTGACGACCCGAGCGTGGGAGAATGCTCCCGGGACCCCCGCTGGACCACCAGGTATTTAAAAATTTGGGGGGGGGTCCGGAGGGTGGGGGGATACTAACAAACTCATTTTAAAGGGTTAGGTTGTGTTTTTAGGTTGTGTCCTTTCTTCCCGCCACCCCCCATAATGATAAGAAACTAAATTAATCGTGGGGTTTCCTATCGCAATCGGGACCCCCCCCCCGATATCTGACGATATTGAAAATATCGGACAATATTTTCAATCGTCAGATGATTCACATCCCTACTACTTACTTCTATAGTTGGCCTGTGAGTACAGTAAAATCTGTGCTTCATCACACAACAGGCCATGATGTGCTATGTCTACCATAGCACTGCATAGGGATGTGAATCGTTTTAGGACGATTAAAATTATCGTCCGATAATTTTAATATCGTCTTAAACCGTTATGGAACACAATACAATACAGATTCTAACGATTTATCGTTATAAATCGTTAGAATCGTGAGCCGGCACACTAAAACCCCCTAAAACCCACCCCCGACCCTTTAAATTAAATCCCCCACCCAATAACTTAAATAACCTGCGGGTCCAGCGGCGGTCCGGAACGGCAGCGGTCCGGAACGGGCTCCTGCTCCTGAATCTTGTCGTCTTCAGCCGGCGCCATTTTCCAAAATGGCGCCGAAAAATGGCGGCGGCCATAGACGAAAAAGATTGGACGGCAGGAGGTCCTTCCGGACCCCCGCTGGACTTTTGGCAAGTCTCGTGGGGGTCAGGAGGCCCCCCACAAGCTGGCCAAAAGTTCCTGGAGGTCCAGCGGGGGTCAGGGAGCGATTTCCCGCCGCGAATCGTTTTCGTACGGAAAATGGCGCCGGCAGGAGATCGACTGCAGGAGGTCGTTCAGCGAGGGTTCCGGCGCCTCGCTGAATGACCTCCTGCAGTCGATCTCCTACCGGCGCCATTTTCCGTACGAAAACGATTCGCGGCGGGAAATCGCTCCCTGACCCCCGCTGGACCTCCAGGAACTTTTGGCCAGCTTGTGGGGGGCCTCCTGACCCCCACGAGACTTGCCAAAAGTCCAGCGGGGGTCCGGAAGGACCTCCTGCCGTCCAATCTTTTTCGTCTATGGCCGCCGCCATTTTTCGGCGCCATTTTGGAAAATGGCGCCGGCTGAAGACGACAAGATTCAGGAGCAGGAGCCCGTTCCGGACCGCTGCCGTTCCGGACCGCCGCTGGACCCGCAGGTTATTTAAGTTATTTGGGGGGGTTCGGGAGGGTGGGGGATTTAATTTAAAGGGTCGGGGGTGGGTTTTAGGGGGTTTTAATGTGCCGGTTTTTCGATTTTTCGATTTTTAACGATTTTTAACAATTTTTCACGATATTTTACCCCCCCAAACGGCAACAATACGATTCCCTCCCCCTCCCAGCCGAAATCGATCGTTAAGACGATCGAGGACACGATTCACATCCCTAGCACTGCATGTTAATCTGTGGCCTCTACAAGAAAAAAGCTATATGAGTATAAACATACTTCCAGCTATTGGATGAGACTGGGTTTTGTAGGCTGGAAGGTCAATAGTGGGGCCAGTGATAGAAGCAGCAAATAGACACACTATGTTGACAACTTCCTGATGGGCATCTATGGAACTTACCCCGGTCTTTTCCTGCCTAGCGCGCACCTGCTGCCACCATTGTCTCTTCAGGCACAACGGCTCCTGGGCCGCCTTCTAGAGGTCGTAAATCTAAATAGATGTGAAGTTGGAATAAAATTCTCTTTATTCTATGATGTAGTTCTGTAACATCCTCAGATGAATGTTTTCATTCATGCCAGTTAACCATTGACCACTGTTACAGAAAATCTTCACTGTCCCTTCTGATATTAAAATGCACTGTTCAGCTTTTGGCCTTACTCACTCTCCCATCCCCTCCCCAAATCTTGTCACAGCTAATGACATTTTATTTCTAAGAGGTTTAGCCTTGGCTAACCTTTGCCCTGCATTGTGCCATAAGGGCATTGATGTCATCCTCTGAAGCTCCTTATAGGACAGTGCTGCTCTGACAACTGTGGCAATGGAGCTTCATACAGCCTCAGTGCTCCCGTGCACCCATGCATAAGGATGTGTTTTACACGTGCAACATTTTCTCAGGCTTCTGTGCAAATCTGCATGAAGAGTGCAAAACCTGTTCCTAGTTCATGTGGCTTTGCACATCCAACCTGGTTGCTGACTTTTTTTTTTGGACACTCCTAGTTCCCTTAGGGTACTTATGTCCTAGGAGTAGGAGGCGCTATGGTTGAACTCTCTGCGGAGGCCCTGCCAGGCCTTCCTCATTGTCCGATTATTCCTCCACACTCCCCAGATGCAGAGCAGCATCTCCTCATTGGCCTCCACCAGCGAAGCCTGCCTGGCCACATCCCTGACAGTGAAATTTGTCTGTCTTGCCCAGGGGATGAAGGACCATTTTGGAATGTATACCACAGGAAAACTGGAAGTATACACACATGTGTAAAAGTACATGTGTACTAAAGTTTCTGAGTATGCACCAAATTTTGTGTATACTCCAAAGTGCATATGTTTTTTAAGGAGCAGAGATATGCATATTTTAAAACCTGTGAAGATGGATCTGTGCACCTTCTAAAATACTATAATAATTCTCTGCAGTACTTTACCCAAATAAATACCCTCTTGTAACACTACTTGCCCAATATTCAGGGAGAAATGTGTACGTAACAGGTGTATATGCGTACTTTTTCCCACATATCGAGAGGTTTTCAGAAAGTTTTCAGAAGGACTTGTTATACTCACGGCCTGTGGCACACTGGCCGTGCCGCCCCCCGGTGCCGTTCCCTGAGGCCAGAGGACCTCCCTTGCTGCTGGCACCAGTGCGGGCTTTCCGGCATGCAGGGAACTGGCCAGCACTGCCCCCGGCCAGTTCCCTGCCTTATTGCACTGTATTGCATCGGCCCCATTGACAGGTGATCACACTTCATATGTCATTACAACAACCTCTTAGATTTTCTTCTCAGTGGAAACAGAATCTGAAAGACAAAATATTTAAGCCATACTCCCGGAGGATCAAAGTGCCAGATCTAATGTAGGTCATCATCAGTGTCATACCTGTGATATGTGTAACTACACTATAACAGGTCAAGATTGGATTCATCCAACTTCTTCAATTAAGATCACCTATAGAGAATATTTGGACTGTTCTTTTTTTTTTAATTTATACTTTATTAAGTTTCTTAGACATTTTACAATGCAAAAAGAAATAAGAAAATTTTGAGTTACATCGTCAATATTTCTAACAGAGGTAAACTTTAGCAAGCAAACATATCATGTAAATTCAAATATTTCAGCCCACTTTAGAGGGGAGCCATCCAAGGAAATAACACAAAGCAAAATTCATACCAACATGAACTAATAGGAGATAAACCTTTAATTTATTAACCAGTTATATATTCCCAAACTAGGGGGTTGCTACTATGCCTTTATCCACCTTTATCAGCAAGAAAAACTTCAAGGTGGGTAGGTTCTAAGAAGACAAATTTGTTTTTTTTTGAAAGGTAATCAAACATTTGCAAGGAAATTTGAGAAAGAAAGTGGCCCCTAGGGCCAAAACTCTCTGTCTCAAAAGTAAGAACTGTTTCCGCCTTGACTGTGTATCTTTAGAAATGTCTGGGAAAACTTGAATTCTCTGGCCACAGAAACTAAACTCTTTGTTCCTAAAATACTTTCCTTTAAAAATTCTGATCTCATAATAAAACTGATCAACAAGTCCCATTTGTCTCCAGGAACAAACGCTTAAAGTGGCAGCATGCCTTTACCAAGAAATTCTGACATGAAACTAAATGTTCCTCTTGTAAGTCGTTTATTGCTAAACGTACATCTCTAACAGTGAATTCTAAAAATTCAGTTTGTTCCCCACGTCTTACACAGGCAACTTGTTATATACTTTTCATTTTTTATTACATAATATACAGCCAGTTAATACATTATTCTTTGATTACCCATTTCCTTGCATTATTCTCATGACATCATTTTCTCATAGAGCCAGTTATGGATAGGGTTCATTTCTTCATCCAAAGAGATGTTGATTAGTATTTAGTATGACATAAGCTATAAGACACCCCTTTCCTCCTCTTAAGTCTTATCCACCATTTTAGATACAAGGACAAGCTGTCCTTTAGTCCTCTATCTTAGATGTAGTATCGTGTGATGTTTTTCACTCTTTCAACTGAAAACATGTTTATCTCCTACAAAAAGGGGAAATTGGAGTTTTATTTATAATTTAATACTCTAGGTGCAGGCTTAAAATAATTTTTTTTCAGAAGTTCTGACTTAATCTTTCATTTCTTAATCAGATCATAAGACTTTAGACATATGCAAAATGTAAAGTACACTCTATGCTTATGGCCAGGGAAACAAGAACAGTTAGACTCAGTAGAAAGTATAATTTCTTTTTATTAATCAGTATAAGTATTCTCGGGATATGCTGGGTACTGGATGCCCTTTGTCTGACAAACTGACTAGCATCTCCCTGTATACAGGAAGTGACCCTTCTTTTATAGATAACATTCAATACTGGAAAAGGATAGAAGGTTCTAGAGATTTGCGTCACTGCCCAAAGGATCATTTACATAAGTTGTGATGTCAAATGCATGATTAGATCATCCCTAACTATCCCTGATTAGTTTATCCAGGACTTGTAGCCCATTTCCCATGGCTTTTGAGATAGTTCTTTGTTCTGTTAAACTCTTACTGGTCAAGACAATCAACACGTTTGTAGCTGTGTTGATTACAATAGTGCCTGAAGCTCCCCTGTGGTTTCTTCTTTGTGACCCTATGAATAGGCATCACCTGTCTGGTGCCAGCTTGCCTGCTTTTGTAGATATCCAGGGACATTTTGCACATCATGCTCAGAAACCAGGCAGGCCAAAGAAAAGCAGAGGCTTCTGGGGATTTCCTTCTCCATGTTGGTTTTCTGTTCAGGCATACTTCTCAAAAAACAAATTGCCTAGCTCTGCTTTTTGTTCCACAGCAATACTCTTTGCAGACTGGCCTAGTAATGAAGACCCTAAATCACCAAGAGGGTCTTTTCTATTCTAAATTCCACAAATGTTTTGTGGTGATTGAAGGGCCTCACCCTCTCTGATTAAATACTAGCAATAGAGGTAAAGAGCCAAGGCCAATAAAAGGAAAAGGTTTCAGATAATGAATACTCTACACATGCCTTGGATTCCATAAACCATATATTTAGCACATTGTTCAACTCTACTTATATACTCTATATAAGAAAATAATGCATTTATGCCACTTCTAAAAAGACACTGCAAGTACATACACAATATAAATGTACATATGTACAGATTCAATGCTAAATAATGCTTTCTACTTTATAAAATTTCAATTTATTGTACATAAAACCTGCCTCCCTTATACACAAAAATGCAGATATATAAGGGCAAGACTCATAGCCTTTCTTCCTTACTCTACTGCCTGGAGGACAGTGACTCCTGCTAAGGAAGCCTAACCTTCAGCCACAGGAGCTGGACCTCCTTGTCATGGAGGTCCAGAATATCTTTTAGAGGAATGAGTTCAGGAAAGTAGGATCCTACAGAAAATCTACCATAAACTGAATGCAATTTTCCACAATAATGAAAGCGTATAAGACTTCAGTCTCAAGTGGCAAGATCTTAGCTGCAGGATCAAGGGGAAACAGGTCAGAATGTGAGAAGAAGAGCCCACTAGCCAGGTAACCCTCATCTAAGCAGAACAGATGGTCCTGAGTACCATAACAGACCTTCAGCCAGTTAACTCTAGATTCACATACCTTCAGCCATTTAATCTCTGGCCTTATGAAAAAATCCTATTATTTAATTGTTTTTTTTTTTACCCTGTTCTATGGCTCCAAGTTATTCTTTCCTTGTTAAATGTAAAAGCATTCTTGCATGCTAGTTAATGTTATTCTGTAAACCAAAGTGATATGTAATTTTCAACATGAATTTTGGTATATAAAAGTGTTAAATAAATAAATAAATATCAGAGTCTGCAGTGAGAAGGGATATTGAGCTGGACACCTCATGCTCTCAAGAGTGACAAAGTGAGCCGTCTTTGTAAGAAATGCATATAAGGTTATTGAATATCTTTGATAAAGTTTCTAGCTATACATATATATATATACATATTTACATATTTACAGATTGTCTATGATCCAAAAGGCAGATAGGGCTTGTAGTCATGAGCAACACTTTGCTATCAGCCCTCTTTATTTTCAACATTGTAGGTTTATTAAAAAAAATTAATGGTGGCTAATGGTAGCATTGACACCCTATGAATTGCTAGATTAGAAGATTGTGCAGAAGCTGAAGATAGTAGAATGGAGCCCACATAGCTGTTCTCCATTCCTGTATGGAAGGTCTAGTTGGTTAAAACAGAGAAGGCCGGAGGAGGAGAAGAAGAAGGAGGAAGGAGCAGACCAGAGAGGGTTTGAGACGCCAGAACTGAATAATTTTTACCTTGTTCGTTGTTCAGGGTAAGAAGGAACTTGCCCCAATGGGACATTCTCACTTCCAGATCTGACGTCATCAAGGGGCCTACAAAATTGGCCCGCCTATGGCTGCTTGCTGAGGAGAAGGAGGAGGGAGCAGACCGGAGAGGTTTTGAGATACCAGAACTGAATAATTTTTACCTTGTTTGTTGTTGAGGGTAAGATGGACCTTGCCCCGATGGGACATTCTCACTTCAGGATCTGATGTATTCAAGGGGCCTGCAAAATTGTCCTGTCTATGGCACGCAGTCAACGTCGGTGTGTACGTTGCCCAAGCCGCGTGCATCTAAGGGGTGCACGGCTTTGCCTGGCAAGTCTCTCCTTGTAACTTCCTCACCTCAAGTAAGTTGAAATATTTACTTTAAATTTTTGTACCTTCTCCCGATCCTCCACTGCAGTAACCACCTGAATTAATATATGAAAGTAGCTGATAATCTCTTGGTGTTTGTATAAGGACCTTTATTTCATTGGCATAGCACAATGCCTCACATAAAAAGGAAGGGTAAGCTAAGGGAATTGGCAGCCTCGTCTCACTTGGCAAGCACAGCCCAGGGGAAAAATCAAGAGGTTTTTTTGGCCCAGCTTATGAGAAAACTCCCAAGGGAAGTGCTGTAAGTCCAGCAGATGAGCCAAGGCTGGACTTACCTGCTTCACCATTGTCACTCAGCCCAGGAGCACCGCAACTCCATCCCCTCCCTTCTAGGTCTGTTCACAAGAAAGTGTACCTCATAAGAACATTGTTATGACAACTGGACTTTCTGAATGTTTAAGTATACTACCTTTGGATATAGGAGAAAAGAATGGAAAAGTAGAATTAGGAAAATAACTATCTTTGAAGGGAGAAGTGGAAGGTCCCCTCAAGACAGAATTGACCAGCATAACTCTCATGAAGAAGTTGGAGAAACCTTTAACAATCACATTAGAATCTTTCCAAAAGTCCAGCGGGGATCCAGGAGCGACCTCCTGCACTACGGCCATGAGATGACAGTACTCAAAATGGCGCCGATCGCCTTTGCTCTCACTATGTCACAGGGGCCGACCGTCAGTCCCTGTGACATTTTGAATACTGGCAGCCAATCGCCTTTGCCCTCACTATGTCACAGGGGCCGACTGTCGGTCCCTGTGACATAGTGAGGGCAAAGGCGATCGGCGCCATTTTGAGTACTGGCATCTGATGGCCGGAGTGCAGGAGGTCGCTCCCGGATCCCCTCTGGACTTTTGGCAAGTCTTGTAGGGGTCAGGAGGCCCCCCTCCAATCTGGCCAAAAGTCCCTGGGGGTCCAACGGGGGTCCCGGAGTGATCTCCTGCCCTCAGGCCATCGGCTACCAGTAATCAAAATGGCGTCGATAGCCTTTGTCCATACTATGTTACAGGGGCTACCGGTGCCATTGGTCAGCCCCTGTCACATGGTAGGAGCACAAGATGGTGCCGATGGCCATGTGACAGGGGCTGACCAATGGCACCGGTAGCCCCTGTGACATAGTAGGTCAAAGGCTATCGGCGTCATGATGAAACCGGCACCAAGGATGTGAAAGTGCAGGGGATGGCTCCCGGACCCCCCACTGGACCACCAGGGAGTTTTGGTAAGTCTTGGGGGGATCAGGAGGGTGGGGAGTTTGCTTAAATTGATTTATTTAGGCGGCCGAATAATTCGGCGAAGATTCGTGTATTCGTGGGGAATCACGATACGTTTCGCTTCCCCACGAATACAACGAATATGGCAACATCCGTTGCGGATTGCCAATACGTAGGGATCGAATGCATACCCCTAACAGTTTGTTTACCTTCTAACAGGTCTTCTGCTGGGAAATATCTTTTTCTTTTAAGCTCTGTTGTCCTCTTCTGTCCTCCACAAGTCTTCCTCCTATACTAAAATAAATCAATAAGAGAGACTATCTCCCTGGCACCAAGTCTCTTCCGGAAGCTAAATGTGCTCTGTTCCCTAGGTATTATGTCCACACCGGCTTAATGAAACTGTTTTTCTATCTAATTAATAAAATAAAATAATAATCAGAGAAGCCCTAAACTATTAGAAAAAACAGTGTTACTGTACATTTGTACTTTCAAAGTCTTGTCTAAGACTTTGCCACATCAGGCAAAGTTGTTTTTTTCTTTTTGCCTGTTGGGATGTTTTTTTTTTTTTCTCCTTCAGGAAATGGTTTATTTGTTGCAATTTTTCCTTTAATCTGGCAACTTTCCCTTGCTCTGACTTTTTGCTGTGATGCTGAGTAAAGTTGTACTCTGAGAGGGGTTGAAGTCGCTTCTTTTAATGAGGACTACTCATTCTCCTCAGTTCAGAGAAGACCTTTTGCTCTTTTTTTATTTTTAAACTTTCCAGCCAATGGTCTATTCCTGTGAACTTATACCCACCTCGCTCTTCTTTGGCAAAACCTGCTTCAGTGTCAAGAATTTCAGCGAGTTTATTGTCTCTATAATTCATCTTCGACAGCTTCTGTCATCTTAAAGTGATCAGAGTTTGATGAACCCAATCAGACACCCCTTTTTCATACTCACAATAACTTAACTATGCTGTAGTAATATCCTGCAGTACAGCAATTACATTAACGAACGCTATCCTCTAGACTAGAAATAATATTCTAAATATACTCATTCACTCTCCACAATGACACTCTATAATGCTTTCACTGTTCTCTCACTTTTTAGTGTGTTTTAACACTTTCACAAGGCCTGATAGCGGAGCACACCGACAGTACTCCTGCTCTGTAAGCAACCAGCCTTTTCTCTCTCATTATTCTAAAACTGTCAGTGGTCTTTCTTGGGCTATGGAATCCTTGTTTTTTATGAGGTCACTGATTTAATTAGTCCTTGGGCTAAATAGTAGTCATATTGAATGACCTTTAATGGGCTCCACTGTTGCTTATGTTGAGAAATTTGCGTACTTTTTTAACATTTCCTTCAATGTCTCTGTTATACTGTAGGCATGCATGCTTTGATTTGAATTGGTGTTCTCATCCTAGCCTCTTTTCTGGTTGCTAGTGAAGACATATCCAGGTTACCTAGATTATGGCTTCATAACTTCACGTGTGCTGCTGTGATGACACTCATTTTCACTAGGAAAATCCTATATTGGATCATATGGTTCTCATAGAATGGATCCATCCAAACCAAAACAATCTGACCCTGAATCCCAAAATTGCTCAGAATGACCCTCCCAGATTACAAAAACATCTACTGTCCCCAAGTTGGGGTGCCATATACACTCACATGACTACCAAATAGACCTCTGGCATTGATGCCCGCCTTTCAAATTCTGTAACATCCTCAACTAAAATGACTCTAGTAGGAAGGTCTGTGGGTACCCCTCTGGTGCTCTCAACAACACTTCCATGGAATGTAAGCAATTTTAGAGGTTTATACTCCTTAAAATGCCAGGATACAAACTGGTCAAGTTTCATTTTAAAAAGGCATATTTGGGGCATAGCAGGGATATTCCTTTTAAATTCTTATCATGACTGAATTGCTGCTGCCAGTGACATCACGATGTCATCAGCAGGAGTGTAGCCTGCATCTTCTCCAGTGCTGGGGGGCTTCCCCAGGATTTCCAGATACCAATCACACCAGTTTTTCTTTTTTTTAAATAAAGTGCAGCAACGGCACGCTCCCCCACACGCCGTCATGGTGGGGCTGACAGTGGGAAGGTTGGCAGTGGAAATGTTCCAGTGCAAACTATGCTCTCCAGCTTCTCCCTCCTTCAGCTGCCTCATCCCCACACAAGTCTCCTCTGACACCTGCAACTGAAATCATGGCCTAGCTAGGCATGGGGAGCCCTAGGCACAGGTGTTTATGTAACCTTGCAATATATATGTGACATGGGTTGACCAGCTTCCCACTATGCAAGGTTAAAACTGTAGAGACCTGCAGTTCGACTGATAGCCCAGCACCAATAATGAACTACACCTCATTAGCATGTAACAGCATTAAACTTTACTGAATGATTAGCAAACTTGATCAATCTGTTTACTCCACAACCACATGAATACTATAAAGGCTTAAACCACAAACAAACGAGGAGAGGCACTGCACGTATATACTCAACAATCCAAGGGAATAGTGCAGTAAAGCTATATGAAGAATCCACACAGAGTCAAAAAATTGATGTTACATTTTTAAGTCAGTACGGCAACTCCACGATTCAAAAATTACATGACATCCAAATCTTTAACAAGCACTATTAGTATTTTCCAAAAAAACAATCCCCAAAAAAGCCCAAAACACATGATATTAAAACTACTTTTATTAGAAGCTATTTATACACAGAAAACACTTTAAAAATACTTTTGTGAGTGTAATGGAGGAAATACAGTAGCTTGGAATAGTATTTAACCCCTAAAAATGCCCATCAGATTTTTGTGGATTACATAATGTTACATAGATTGTTGCAGACAGCATGCGCTAAAAGTAAATGTTTAAACTCACAATTCATTATTGGCTTCTATCTAGCCACCCTCCCGTGCAGGCCAGTTGTATGGCTGACTGGTGCACCGCCACTCCATTCTCAGCCACTGAATGCTGTAGCTCCTTCAAAGTGAAAAAAACCCAAAAAAACACAACAGCCCCACACACTCATTCTCCCCCCCAGCACATGTCTGTCCCCCCTCACATTCATATCTCTCCTCCCCCCACCAAGCACATGTCTGGCCCCTACACACTCATATCTCTCCTCCCCCCCCCCCCCCCATGCACATGTCTGGCCCTCCCCACACTCATATCTCTCCCCCCCCCAGCACATGTCTGGCCCCCCACACACTCATATCTCTCCCCGCCCTCCAAGCACATGTCTGGCCCCCACACTCATGTACCTCTTCTTTTTGATTGTTGCCAGTTAAGTGCTTCACTCCCTTCAGCGTTCAAGCCTTCTGTGCTGCATAAAACCTTGAATGATCACCAGACTCTGTTGCTTGCAGTCAGTACCTGTCTGCTCACGTGCTCCTCCTGGCCAGGCCTCATCGGCAGCAGCAGCAGCCAAAGGGACAGCTGGGCTCAAGTTCTACCCACCAAGCCAAAAAAAACCCACGACTGACAGCAAAAATCGCCCAATAATAAGCAACCCGCGAATCCCTAGAAAAAAAAGCTCAAACTCATGGGAAATAAGCGAGGTTGGCAATACTGGATCTGCCTGCACATGCTCTGAACTGACTACAGCTCACCAGTGTGCTTACAGTCCTTAAAGAGACAGCACCCAATTGGCAGTCTTTCAGTGTCACAAGTGATAATTTTTGATAGTGTCATTGTCTTCTTACTAAAGGTGGGTTACATTTACATAGATGGATTACTGTAACTTTCTTTATCTTGGACTATCAATGACCACACTGAAAGGTGAATTTTAAAAGCCAGACATGCGCCAGAACTGTGAAATGGGTGCACATCTAGCAAATGCAAGGGTCCACAGGATTTTATAATTCGCCTACATATGTGCACAAGTACCAATGCATGAATATCTTGCATTGGGAAAAAAGGGGCAGATTGTGGGCAGGGTATTGGCATTCCAGAGTGGGGCCAAAAGATTTGCACACATTTGGCTATGTGCCTGGCTGCACATCCAGCTCTATTGCAGTGCAACTTACTTCTGCTATGGTTGAGGTGTAAGAATAAAATAATTTCTAACCATATATAAGCTGATTTTAGGGTCTGGATTAACTGGGGGGAAAGGGAGGCTAAAAAATCACGGGGGTCTGAGTACCAAGCTGTAGACTAGGCAAACTGATGGCTGAACTTGTGAAACTGGTCATGGCCTGGATGTGCATCTGTTATAAAATTCCCTCACTTGTGCATCCCAAAGTTGACCTATGCTGATGGGTGCGTACAAGCTTAAAATTAGGAGCACACAATCATATATGTGCCACAGCTACTTTATAACAAGCATGCATATGTGTGCACCAGATATAAAATTACCATGTATCTGGCTGCATACCCATATACTTATGTATATGTTTGCCCCACACCCTTTATAAAGTTACCATTTGAGTGTTTGCACATTGCATAAAATTCAGCCACTTGCATCTAACAGGTGTTTAAGTGTTCAGCAGCACATTACTCCAGTTCTTTGTGAATTACACTGGCTTCCTATCAATGCCAGAATCAAATACATAGCAGCTGCCATCATTCATAAATTGCTGGATAATGTTAATTATCCTTGGAGTTGTGCTTTATTGAAAATAGACAATCCACAGTGTACACTTTGCTCTTTGCAATCCAGACTGTTGATTTTTCCACCTCCAAGGCTGGCATGCCTCAACGAAATACGAGAAATGACTTTTTTCTCTGCAGATCCAGTTTGTTGGAGTCTTCCTGAACAACTGCAGACAATATCATGCACGGGGATGGTAACTTTTAAATAGGTGTGTGGGCGCACATGAATGCGCGTGTGGTGGCTTGTGCTAATGGACACGGCCATTTTATAACACATGTATATTTGTGTGCATTGTGTAAAATAGGCTGTATGTGTGTACATGTGCGCACAATTTTATATGGGCATGCTCATGTGCATGCAAATGACACTTCTACCTGGTAGAGTATGGGGGAGGGGGGCAATTTAAAAGACAACCACATCCATGCAATTACAACTTTCCCCAGTTCATTCCCAGTTTGCCCAGGTAAAAGATTGGACTTCCTAACCCCCCCTAGCTAAATAACCTCTCTTTTATCCTGTTACCCCCGACCCTTAAAACCCTGCTGATCAGCCTAGATTTTTTTATTTTATAAATTACATGCCATCCATTGCAGAAGTAAAGTTTCGTGGTAGAGGATCCCAGCATGCACTTGTGCACATATTTACATGCAGATTTCATTAAACAATCCGGGAATGCCCATGCCCTGCCTAGACTATGCCCGTGCCCTGCCCCTTTTTAAAGAAACTTTTTGTGCACATACCGGGAGATATGCGCATAATTCTGCGCCTTTTAGAATCCACTCACAGGCATCACTTCTGCATGTATTTCCCAGCTATGGCATTGTGTAGGGCTTTTAAAATTCACCTTTAAGTTAATTAAGAAATTGTTGAAGATATATTTGCTCCAATTGGCTTTTGACAAACTGGTTACTTAGTGCAATTTGTATCTTTATTAAAATCTGGTGATCAGATGTGTCTGTCTTTTATATTTTTATTGTCTTGTTTTATGCTTGTATTTAAGTAAATCAATATAGTCTATGTGATCAATAATGTTTTTAAATAAATAAATACATGTTTCAGATATGGGAGAAGGAAGTGGGATTGGCCTTCCCTCTGTGTATTTATACATTTAAAATGATTTATTGACCATACTATCTGCAGTTCTAGGTAGTGTATAATAAGGCATTCATAATAAAAATTAAGAACCACATAATAAACATAAAAATACCTCCAGGCATAAAGATCCTATAGAGCTTCCCTATGAATCAAATACATTTACAAATCCAGGAACAAAAGCGATCCAAACTTAATCCAATTTATATGCTTCTTTAAACAGAAAAGCTTTCAACTTTTTCCTGAATGATTGTGTGTATCTAGTCTACAATTGTTCTAATTTCATCAGGAAGTGAATTCCATACCTGCATTCCATCAACCATATAATCCTTAGTTTGAGTATCTTCCAAACAAACATGATGTATGGAGGAGATGTCTAATGGGTTCCTGCCAGTAGATCTTAAAGCCCTAGAAGTTTTATACTTCAATAGAGAACTAATACAAATAGGGGTTTCTCCACTTAGTGCCCTATGAATTAAAGTTAAAATCTTAACTTTACATCTTGAGGTCATTGGAAGTCAATGTAAAGAGTACAACAGAAAGGTAATATGCTCTCTAAATCATGCCCCTGTTAAAATTCTTGTAGCAGCACTCTGCGCTACTTGAAGGGACCTTAAAATAGAGTAAGCAATCCCAAATATAGAGCAATACAATAATCTAGGCCAATTAATACAAACCCTGTAATACAGTTCAAATGTCTGCAGGAAGTAAATAGGACTTTAGTTTCCTTAGAATACAAAGTTTGTAAAAGAAATTAAGCACTATTGACTTTAATTACAAATTTAAGGATAGGTAGAGTTCAAGTGTGATACCAAAACTGCATCCATGATCAGGAAAAGGAGTTACCCAGTCAACAAATTTAAGGGGACAGGAAGAGAAATCCAAAGATATCAATTTAAAAACATCAGCTCAGCCTTCTTTAGGTTCAATCTATTACACTAGTTTACATTTGAAAAAAAGCTTTCTGCTATCCTAATTATTTTGGCTGATTTTACCCAAATGAAAGGTGCTGATTCCAAATATGAAATCAAAAAATATGCAATATGTCAAATGTTTTCACAAATGAGAAATGTTTGATTAAAGATTATAAAGTTGAATATCAAGGTAATAAGAAGTTCTGAAGAAGTGATAGCACGTAATATATTTGTTTCATGCAAAAAATGAGTCTATCCTCTAACCAAGAGAGCAATAGTTGTGTAAATTTTAATTGTTAGGGAGAAATTTTCTCTTTTTGGATGCTCTGGAATAGTTATGATCAGGGTTGTCACACTGTAAACACCAGCAGTAGTCTGCCATCATGTTTGTCTTCCATCTGCCTTGATATCTATGTTCCATGGTATTGATGTCTTGGCGGAAGCGTTCTCCTTGTTCTTCACTCATAGCTCCAAGATTTGAGGGGAAGTAGTTCAGGTGGCTATCAAGGAAATGCAATTTGACATTCGTGTTTGCTCCCAGTCTTTGAAAAGCAATCAACAAATTTTGAAGTAAAAGGTTATAATTTTTGGCCCTGACGTTGCCAAGAAAGTCTGCAATCACGTCAGAAAAAGCAGACCAAGCATCCTTTTCTATGGTTTTCATGGTATTGAGGAATTCTCTGTCTTTGATTAGAAGCCTAATTTGCAGGCCATCAAATATACCAGCTTTCAATTTCTCATGTGAAAGAGTAGGAAATTTGGAAATTCAGCATGTCTTTCTGCGCATTAATTATCTTTTGGCGTATTCTGCATATCTAAATAATAATGTTACATTATTGCTATAAGAGTTTATGAGTAGACATCGTTTTGCGGAAAAAACGGACATGACTGGAGGAAATGGATGTGATTTTTGGATTCAGCACACTAAAATACATAAAGATCACATGTTATCTTTTAGTCAGCAAAATTGATGTAGACCAGTGTTATCAGTGAGCCACTGGTTTAAATTACACATACAGTTAGCAATTATATGATAGGCTTTATCTAATGTCATAACTGGAAAAAAATACTGAATGTCATCTGCTTTCAGACTGCAACTAACTCCCACTGCGGTGAGGAGACCACAAACTGGACACAGATAAATTTTGAAAAGAGTAGCAGATAAAGAGGACACTTGAATGACCCTGGTTTCAATAGAATATATATCTGAAGACTCTCAACCAAATCTCACTTGATATTTCCATCCAGTAAGAAAAGACACAAACCTCTAAAGGACCGCAGATACTAATCCTTGAATTTATAGTCAGGATAACATAATTTGATGGTTAATCATGTCAGAAATGGCTAATAGGTCTAAAAATATCTAAGCTGGAGAGAAACAATTTGGTACTATGATCAGGCCTAAAGCCAAACTGAAATTGGTTCAGAATGATCTGCTCTTCAAAAAATTGCTACAACTGTTTGTGAACCATAGTCTTTATATCTTTGGTTAAGAAATGCTAATTTTGAGATAAGCCAATAATTTTAGAAATCAGTATGTGTCAAATGTCAGGGGAAGGGGGGAGGGGAGGCGAGCAAGATGGCTTCTCAAGGCTAGACTGAGGACATTTGCTTTGTTTCCTGTTTCTTTGCTTTTTCAATAATGGCTCCTAAGAGTCAAGGAAAAGTGAGGACTTTCCCTGCCAAGTCTAATCTCTTACCAGGCCAGCAATCCAGCACTTTCTTCATGTCTGCCATGCCTGGTTTTCCCAATGAGGTCCCTGGTGCCATCACTACTGAGGGAGCAAGGATCTACTGCTGGTACAGATGCTCAATACTGCCGATGAAGTGGCACTGGTGCTGGATGATGACATGTCTCATTTGCTTGTTCAGGAGGGGGCCAAGGAGGCAGCTGTGCCTCTGCTTTTTACCAACATGACTGGTTCGGAATTATCCGGTTTATCAGCTAATACATTTACATTTATTAAGATTTATGGATTGTGTAACACTAAAATAGGTCTAGGCAATGTACAAGGGTAGAAACAAAACTCAATAATAAAACATAATAATGTACATTAAAGGATTAAAATGTCATAATAAAAATAAAATCTAACATATAATAAAGTATGCATAATAAAGATAGTAATAACTAAAAACAGATGAGTAAAATCAAAACATAGTAGTAGTGTAGAAGTGGCTTTTTCTTTCTTCTTAGTTTCCTCAGGTTGGGATTTCTTCTTCTTTGATTGCCTCCAGTCCTTCTACAGATTCTGTGCTGGGTGAGTTGGTAGCCAAATTTAAAAAACTTGCAGTAGTTACCTTAGGCACTGTTTGGGAAGTTATGAAGCATTTTACCAAAATTCTTGCAATTTCTAATTCCAAGATAGACTCTGTTTTATCTAAATTGGATCCCCAAGTATCAAATAATGAGTCAAGGCTATAAAATATTGAATCTCAAATTGAGTCATTATCTCAGGTCATAGAGAAAATACAAGTTGTTCAAACTGCTATGATTCAGGAGTGTAGCTCCATGTCTCGTCATATCAAGCTTTTGGAAAATTTCTCTCATAGTATGAACTTATGTTTTCTTGAATTTTCCTAAATGTATGTGAGAACCTCCTATGGTGACCTTGAAAATATATTTTCAAAAGGTTTTGAAGAATCCGCAGGATAAATTTCCATCAGTTAATAAAATTTCTTTTCTCTCTTCTTCACCTCACTCTCTTGGCCCAGTTGAGCATGATAATGAAAGCCTATCAAATTTGATTGACTTCCTGGAGTTGTCAATTCTGGTGATTATTGAGCATGTCACACGTGTAGCTTCCTTTATAGCTGATGTTGATATTTGTCCTGTTGTATCCTCTTACTTTCAGAATCTTGATTTTTTATTTCATGGTCAAAAAATGAGAATTTTTCCAGATATTTGCAAAATTACCCAAGAGAGAAGGAGAGGGTTTCTGGCCTTAAAGAAAGAAATCTTGGAAATAGGGACAACCTTTACTTTACATAATAATTTTATTAATATTATCCTTGAAAATTCTTTGTTAAATATTGCTCTGATTTCTATGTTTTTTTCTTTGCTGAACAGCTTAAGTCTTTCCTGAATGTCAGAAAAGATTTGACATCACTTCCTGTCCCTTCAGTGTCTTAATTTCTGTGTGTATATTAGCATGCATGTTAACTTCTAGTTATTGCTTTTTTTTTCTTTAATTTTTCTCTTTTCTCCCATTTATTCTCTCTTCCCCTTTTATTGTTTTTCTTTAAAATGAATGTGGACCCACTAATATTGATTTTTGTATTTCCTTTTGCTTTTAATATATATTTCAAAAATGGATTTCCATTTTTCTCAGTGTTTTGGGTCCTCACTATTTTTCAACAGAGTTTTGTACTTTGTTTATTGAAATGTTACAAATAAAAAGCTTAAAAAAAATAAAATCAGTATGTTTATATTTATATTTATTAAAATTTTCCATGCACTAGGCCCAAGATGATTTACAAATTCAAACATACATAAGGACAGCAAGAACCAGAAGATTGTTTCATAGCTGAATAGTGGCTGAAAACACCATCAGCTGATAGGACAGCAGAGCCCATCTCCCCTTGACTGGTCCTGGCTCCCTTGTCTCCCACAGTGATTCCACTAGGAAATTCTGCAGAAAGGGGCAGATTTTGTGGTCCTTCCCATGGCTGTGGAATCACAGGAGACTAGGATCTCTGGTTGTAGAGTGCAGTTAGACCTTGGGAGAGGCCTGCTGAACTGCCTCAGTAGTGAGAAACCTTAAAGAGACTCTATTAAAGGAAAGTATAGTGAAGTATTCCAGCAGATTACCAGATAAAGCATAACATGATTTTTTTTTTAAAAGGGAGATTATGTTAAACAAATCTCATCAATTTCCTTAAAACGACTTGAAACAAAATAGAAAAATAGGTAGATCAGGGGCATAAACTGGATTTAGTATATTTGGATTGCAGTAAAGCTTTTGATACTGTCCTGCATAGGATGCTCTCAAATAAACTGAGCACCCTGGGGTTAGGCCTCAAGGTGTTAGACTGCATTTGAAGCTACTTGAGTGACAGGCAAAAGAGGGCAGTAGTAAAAGGTGTTCAATCTGAGGAAAGAAGGATGATTAGTGGAATGCCTCAGGGAATAGCCCCAAGGCAGTCCTGTTCAATACCCTTGTAAGCAATTTTGCAGGAAGCCTAGTGGGAAAAGATTCCCTTTTTGAAGCTTACACTGACATCTCTGATGGAGTAGAATTAATGAGGAATGGGCTAAAAAAGTTAGAAGAGAGGTTGAGTGCTTGGCAGTTAAAATTCAAATCAAAAAAGTGCAGGTCTGCACCTGAGATGCAGAAAACCAGTGGAGCAGTACATGATAAGGGTGAAACTCTGAAGTCTTTTAACCAGGAAAGAGACCTCAGGGTGATCATGTCTGATGATGACAAAACAAAATAGCAACGCAAAGCAGCAAGGTAGTGGTCAGATCAGAGTGATGCTAGGATTCATAGGGTGAAGCATAATCTTAGCAAACTATGGGGGTGATGCATCAAGCCGCACAAGTGCTCTACTGTGCGAAATATCACATATATCGCATATATCGCACAATATACGCAACATTTTGTATCTCCCCTATTACAATGACCTTCTTTGCATGCGATTTGAATACATGAATAATGAAAATGCATGCAGAGAAGGAATTTAATTGTCAATTTGTTGTAAATATTTTATCAGAGCCCAACTGAGAAGTTGGTTAGCCAAGGTAAAATAGCAACACCTATTTGAAATGCTTTAGAAGCGAGGCAGGAGGCCTGGGACCCTAATGCGGGCCCGAGGCTCCCGCCACACATTTAAAGTTTCCTTATGTTATAGAGTTGTGTTTCCTTATGTTATGGAGTTTCCTTATGTTATGGAGTTGTGTTTCCGCTTGTTGTTACGTTATATTTCTACTCTGCACTTGTGTGATCACCCCACAGTTTTATTCTCCCTGTTAATATGTAATTTCAAACCTGCTGTTCAAATGTAAACCGGTATGATGTTCCCACTAATACTGGTATAGAAAAGTCTTTAAATAAATACATAAATAAATAAATAAATAAATAAATAAATAAATAAAGTGGCAGGAAAAAAAAATCACAGCAAAAGGGAAGGTAGAATGAAGGTCAATGCTGACGCCAGTCTCAACCCAGGGCACCAGTCAAGCGGCCTCGACTCCCCCAAAATGTAAATAAATAAATAATAAAAAGAACCACGTGACAATGGCCCTGATCCCCTTCCCCTCTTTTCAAAGCTAAGACATGAAAGGTGGCCCCAGCCCCCTGCTGCCATTGCCCCAACCCCTCACTCCCCCAAGTGACAGAGATCCCCTAAAAGGTCAATTTAACAAAAATGGGTCCCAAGCCCAGCCCTCCCTCCACTCCAACGCCCTCCCACATCCTCCCAACCTTTAAGAATCCAGTGTAGGGGGCTTGTTGTATCCTCACACCCAGCCCGGTCAGTGCCATTTTCCAAAATGTCACCGACCTGACCTTACCCAGCCATGTGACTGGGATAAGGTCCAGGGATCAGACCTGTTTTGTATTCTTTCAAAATGAAACAGGAGAAAAAAATATCAAAATGTATTGGGGGTTTTTTTCATGTTTCATTTTAGAATACACTTCCTCCCACCACCACCGTTGCTGCCAAGGTTGCCATTAAATTGGTATTGGTATGTGAGAATAATAGAATTAGGTCACACAGTAGTGGACATAACAGTAAAAGTAAGAAAGTGTAAAAAAGCACATTTTTCAATTGACTTGAAATTTCCTGGGCAGTGACATTAGCTCTCATTCAGTCTAGACATCAGCAAATGTATTATGTGCTCACTGCCTATGCAGAAAACATTTACGCTAAGGCAGAGAAGATAACAGAATCAGAACTTTCACAGAAACCACCATAACCTCCAGCACAAATATTATAAATGTTGCAAAAACTGAAGTTTGGGGAATTTTTTTTTTAAAGTAAAGTGAATATACTTGTGTAACAGATCCTACAGTCATGTTATCATTAAGCATTGGCAGGCCAGTGCAATATTGGCACACGACCAATAGGCGCTCATGACTGTGCGCCTGCTTTTCTAACTCGTGCCCATCCTCCTCTCCTGGTCACGCAATGAAGTAGGCAAATGAGCCACTGTCTTAAAAAGGTGGTGCTAGGGAAAATGGTACGTCCCTAGTACTTCCTCTGCATCGGGCACCCAGGAGAAATGGCTGTGCGTGGGTTAGGAAATTGGATGCTCGTTAATTGAGCGTTCATTTCCTAACTTGACCGCCAACGAGAATTTTTATTGTATTTTTTTTTTATGTTACTCCTTTTTTCAGTTCCTCCAACTTTATATCGTCATGATATTAAGTTGGAGGAACTACAGAAAAACAGTATTTTTTGCTTTTCTGTTAGCTTTTGGGGCTCTTCAAGACTTAATGCCAGCTCTGAGGCTGGCGTTAATTTTTGAGAGTAAAAATATGTGCATCAGGCGCACATTTATTTTTTATATAAGGGGGGGAATAGCTAATAGCCTCATCAACATGGCATTTACATGTGATGAGTGCTATTAGCTAACGCGCATCCAACCACGGGTTAACCTGTGCGCTAGCCTGAGCACACGGTATTGCATCAGCCTGTGGGTGATCCCTGTATTCAGTTAGTACAGTATAGGTTAGTGGGAATGAGAGGCTCCAGTCTTTACAGCCCCTCCCTTTGAGGATGCTGGAATGGCCATCCCCTTTGAGAGGTTTAATAGCAGCTTTTTCCTGAGAGCTGAGTGGACAATGTAGTTCTGTTTGGAAATGACTGGAGGTGTTAGGAGCTTTTTGTCCTTTGGATTTTTGACCTACCCTTAGGACTCCAGCAAACCCTGCTTGGAGTTTGTCAGTTGGGTCAGGGACCTACCCTGCTTATCCACTCCCTGGTGGGTAGGGTCTTCATCCTGGGAATATTTTGAGCTTGAAAAGAGTTTAATTTGTAGGAAGCCTTGTGGACCCCTGTGCACTGCCTGTGTTCAGGGCATGGGGAACCTTGTGTCTGAAGCTGCCCATGTTAGGGAAGTCTTGCCCCTATGCACCCCCAATGAAGACAGAGAAAGATGTTGACCCGGTCAGGCTTTTCTGGGGATTTACCTCAGTTTTGGGAAAAAATAATTTATTTCAAGAATATCTGGGAGGAAGTGTTTGCTGCACCTCTTCCTGTCCATCAGAAGGAACAACTAGAGCTTCTGTTTCAACTTGGCCCCCTCCCCTCAGGGAGTCAAAGATTAAAGAGAGGATTAGAACATCACCTAATCATGAGTAAGAACTTTGGGAACACAGAGGATGCCCAGCTGTTGTCTTTAACCCTGGGGAGACAGAGGTTGGGGCTCTCTGTGCAGTGACAATATTGTTCCATTTTTACCAGTTTTGGAAAGGGGTTTTCAATCCAGCTAAAGGATACCCTGCCTTGGAGCTCTACATAGCCAAATCCTGGAGGGTGGATGTCTCTCTGCCCTGGTTTAGAGATTCTTGAACAGATTGAGACAAAAGACTATAGGAGACTGTGATGCTTTAGATTGATTTAATTGTTCCATTCTCATCTGACATTTTGCAACAGTAAAGACTTCTAATTTTGGACACTAACCAAGTGACTCCAGTGCGGTTATTGGCATGTATAGAATCCACAGGGAAGAAAAATGCCCCCTCCCTAGGACTAGAATGACAGTATAAAGTGTCACCCCTAGCACTTTGGGCCTTGTAAGTATACCTTTTCATCAACCAACAGAGATCCTGACTCTAGGAGAAAGAGAACAATGTTAAAGCTAGCCAGGAGTGTTCCAGCCCCAAAGAGACTATTAAATCTTTTATGGCCCCACCAGAGTGTAGTAAAATCCCCAGGATAAGGTTACACTTGAAAGATGCATAGAACATCTTACCTCAGCTTACCCTAGTTACTCCTGACACCATCTTGGCAATGTTTTGCAAAATGGTGGCAGTTGACCCCAGAATCTCATTTGCCCTGCATATGCCCAGAGAGAAATTAAGATATCCATCACAATAATACTCCTAGAATGTAAGAACAAGACATTAATTAGTAGGGTTGGGCATTTTGAAGAAATAAAATAGGAAATTAGATGAAATTTCCTAATTCGTTTCATTTCGTTATTAAAGTGAAATGTTTGAAAATCTGACAAAATTTCTTTGGTTTTTACTTTTCATTTTGAAAACAAAATTAATCCATTGGGACTAGACCCAGGAGCAAAGCCTGGGTCTTGTCTAGGAAATAGACCGTGGCCCAAAGCAAGGGGAAAGTGGTGGGAAAGTTCCCCATGGCCCGTGTTGATGACATCAGGCAAGGCGGGTTTATACAGCAAGGCAGGGTATTTATATACCCTGCCTTGCTGTCTCCTCTTCACTTCAGCAATAGGTCCAGCTCCTTGTGAGTTCATGTTGTCTCGTCCTGATCCTGGTTTCATCAGCTGTTCTCCTGCTCCGGATCCTGCTCTTACTCCAGCTCCAGTCCAGGTCCTGTTCCTGCTTCTGTCTGCCTGATTCCTACTCCAGTCTCTTCCTTGCTCCTGCTCTCTTGAATTGATCTTCTGGCTTCGAACCTGCTTGTCTTCTGGTTACTCCTTGTCCTCTGCCTGCCCTGATCTTCTGCCTGGTTCATCATCTCTGCTGGTTCACTGCCTGCCCTGACCTTGTCCTGGCCTCCACTTCTCCTAGTCTGCTGCCTGCCTCGATCCTTGGTATGCCCGAAATGTCTTCTGCCTGCTTTCGCCTGGTTCCTCACATAGAGAGGCCCGTGCCTAAGTCCTGCCAGCCCTAGCACCCAAGGGCTCAACTGCGGGGAACATGGGCTGTAAATTTGAAGTTTTGTGGGATCTTCTCTCTCAGAACCGCCTCCCGACGACTAGTACCACCCTCCCCTTGGTGGTAGCAACAACCTTGTCTTGGCTCAAGGGTCCACCTCTCTTACATATAGAACTTGTGCTTTGCAGCTGTGAATCTTTTCCTGGCCTCTCCCCTGAGGAATACTGTGTTTGTTCATGTTTGCTCATCAGTGTTTGTTCACTTTTGAAATGGATGCTGTACATCCATGGTTTGTCTTGTGGCATCCCTGCAGTTACTGCCTGTGAGACCACTCCCATATCTAGCAGTTCAAGATGAAGATGATGATGGGCCTCCTTCCCATCCTATCATCTCCTATCATCTCTCCCTCTCCCCTCTCTCTTCTTTCCTCCTCCCTTTCCCCTACCCATTCTTCTCTCATGCCTCTCCTCACCTCTTCTCTTTCTTCCCTACCTCTTCTTCTTACTGCTCTACTTTTCCTTCATATCCTTCTCTCTGTCATCCTTTTCTCTCTTGCAGAAACTCTGCCACATCTTCCCTCAGTATTATCTAGAAGATACTTTGACATCAAAGCACTTGTAGGTAGTGTTTTCCACAATATGCTGTTGCTGTGCTTGCTGCTTGGTTAAATTACCATGAGGCTATATTTTACCTGCTGATACAGACTTTTCATGTGGTCAGTAGGCTAGAAAGTAATATTTTATTGGTTACTTTTCAGAGAGCTGAGAGGAAAATGTATCCAATTAATTTTAACCAGTAGGCACATTGTCAGCTGGATCTATCTGCAATTTCAGCCTGCAATCCATTTGCCTAGTTTTAGGTAAATTAACTTGTTAGCACTAAAATTTTGCATCAACTGGCTAACTTCCTTCCTATTCCCTGTGCGTCCAAGGCTGCCCCTTATTTCACTGCCCAAATTAATGTGCATTGTGCATTTAGATAAGTAAATTTAGCCAAGGTGGGGTAGGGGGTATTTTTAATTTGTGAGGTTTATCTAACTTTCAAAGTTAGCTGTCAAATTTGAGATAGCTTTGGTCACTCAGATTTGGAAACCTACCAAAACTGTCACACTTTCCTATATCTATAACCAAGATCTAGCTGAATTAGAAAGGATGACTGGGGAGCATTCTGGGGCAAAGATGATTCTGCTGAATAACTCATCTGGCTAACTCCGATATTTGGAGTTAGTCAGAAAAGTTATTTGAATTACTCTAGTCACCCCTGAGAGTAGGTGAAAAGTTATCCAGGAAAGTATTTCTGAATTACTTTAGACTTAACTGGCAATATTAAAAAAAAAAAGGGGGGCCTATATGCCCTAACCAGTCCCCTTCCTCTCTCCCACCTGAACTCCTGAAGCTTGGTCCTGCTAGGCTGAGCCTGATACCTCCTCCACAAAGCGCTCACGATCTCAGTTTTAAAAAATATATGGACTGGGGTTTAATGACGGTCTTTTCCACCCTCAACTCCCACTCCCAGGTCCCATCTATTTTTTCAATCTGTTTGTCTCCAAGGCCACCCCTTCTTCCCTCCACCCCAACCATTACCCTCCCATCCTCCCTTTACCTTACATTGAGAATTTTTCTTCAGCCCGGATCGCGGTAGCATCCTACCATGATCCAGGCCTGGTGTTTCTGCCATTGCTAGGCAGCAATGATGGAAGCACAGGTTTTCTGTATAGCGCTTTTAGGAACTAGGTTAGAAGTGTATGCTTCTATTGCAGTTGTCTAGTGATGGCAGAAGCATCAGGCCCAGATAGTGGTAGCACATCTCCACGATCTGGGCTGAAGAAAATCCTAAATATAAGGTACAGGGAGGGTGGAAGGGTTTAGATTGGGGTGGAGGGGAAGGAGAGGGACCCAGTGACAGATTTAAAAAAAAATAAATGATGGGACCCAAGAGTGGAGGTGGGGTGAGGTGAGAGACCGACACTCACCCCTGGCCCATATATTTTTTAAAAGATTGAGATGGCGGATGCTTTGGGGAGGAGGCGGCCCCCGGAGAGATTTTTTAAAAAGTGATGGAACCCAGGAGCAGAGGAGGGGGAAAAGGATAGACCGGCACTCATCTCTGGCCTATATATTTTTTAAAAACTTGAGATTACGGTGCTTTGGGGAGGAGGTAGCAGGCTCATTCTGGCAGATCCAAGCCTTTGGAGTTTGGGTGGGAGGGAGCGGATTGGTTAGGGCCTGTAAGCCCGCAATCTTTTATTTTCTAACAGCACTTTGCCAGTTAAGTTAAAGTATTTGTTTAACCGATGATATTCAAAAGAATATCCAGTTATGTTTAAAGTTATCCAGCTATGTTTAGCTGGGTACTTTAATCTGGAATGTTTATCCCACTGAATATCACTGATAATTTATCTGGCTAACTTTAGTCAAATAAGTTACCTGTTTTTCTGTTTTTTAATATTGATTTCAATGTTTCTTTTGAACCTAGATTTATCCTGTTATCATATATTGGTCTCCAAAAGTGGAAGAATATGTTGTTCTGTATGTAATCCTTCCTGAGAACACATAAAATAAGTCCTGATGCTGGGGGTCTCTGTCCTGGCACCAAGTATGTGGATTTAAAAAAGTGGACAGGTAAGATGTTAGATTGGACTGGAAAGGTATAAAGGGGTATTTTTCTTGCAGGACAAGGAAAAGAAATAGAACACCTTTTCTCCTCTGTCATTAACTAACTGCCTCCCCAAAGTGGAACTTAACCTCTCCCTATCAGACGTTCTTCAGATTGCTTCTCTCATCAAACCTACAACCAGGTGATTCACAAAGGAAGTTTCATAAAATAGTTCATGGTTCCAACTTGTAAACCTTATTTTCTCTTCTGGGTGTACCAACAGTAAAACTTAGCTAACTTACAAAAACAAAGATATTTCACGGGTTCCTGACTGCAGAAATGCTAATAAACTGCCTTGGATAAACAGTCCTCAAATCTTGACAGCAACCAAACCATTAGAACTGCAGCATCTCTAGTAATCAAAGCAAAGAAAACCAAACTTCCAGCTTGACTTCATGATAAAAACCAGTTATTACTTACTTCTAGCCCTGAGGTCATCAGTATAGGATTATCTCTGGCAAGTCATTGCTCTGGTAGATGACTGGTCCATTATCCCTCCTAAGACCTTTTTACAAGAGACTCAGAATCTGTACCTAGGATCAATTCTTTTTGGTACACCAGCATCCACAATAAAAGAAGAACCCTTTTGGGCATGAAACCCAGAAGATTTAAGGGATGATCTCCAGAACCTAGGGACAAGTCCTGCTCTCTTGGACTCCTCTTTAGATTTTCTTTTCCCTTCTATCACCACACATAAACTTTTCTTGTCACACAGAACTCATGCTCATATATCAGGGCTATACACTCGCTAGCGATTATCTCCCTCTACATATTCACTTAAGGGAATAGTCAAATAGGTGCTATCCTGTACTGCAGAACCAGTCACTCACAATCGATAATGGCAGAGTTAACAGTAGAGGATAATTACAAAGAAAGTACAGTCTCCAGATTTAGACCAGAGCTAGATGAATGTAAAGCTAATCCTTATTATCAATTCTGAAAGTTGAGAAGATGGTCACAATACAAAACATTACAATGAATACAATAAACTGAATTGGGCAACATACTCCTGAGCATTCTCATGCAAATAGTTTTCCTATTCCACATAATTGATTTGTTTTTATGCTTCTTAAAGCTCAAGAGCTTATCAATCTGCTAAGCTTAGCCACGTGTCAAAATGTTTTTTTTTTTATTTTTAATGAATTATCTAAGTATATTAAGGTTCATAATTGTGCATATTCTTATCTATCGTAAATTGCATTAACATTCATACATTGTATTCTAAAGAGAATAGCTTATCAATGATGAGAGCACCTTGTACAGAATGTAAGACATTGATAAGAATGAAAAGTTTTAAAAGGTTTTAGGTGAACATTATTGTATTGAAATACCCATAGTTGTTAATAAAAGCAAGAGAACTCATTTCAATAAAAGGAAGAACAGTCAGAAAAGGTAATTATTAGTTTGCAGAAGAGACAGTTAAGTTGATTCTGACCACATTTGTTTTTCCCATAAGAAATTACTGATATATTTGAATTAATTCAGGATGATCACCGTGCTTAAATCTTTAGAAAGGAGGTTGATTTGGATCTAATAATGTACTGGCTCTGCTTTTTAAAACAGTTTATTGGCAGTGGGGTCCAGTAGCATAGCCAAGCAGTATTTAGGCTAGAGATATGAACCACACAGGACTTCAGCCTTCTCTTTTTAAGGTATACTTATTTATAACTCAGATAGTTAGTAACATAATTCAATCTGCTTACCTTCAGCAGCATAACCCAGTACAGCATACATATGTTCAGAACATCAGTGATTCAGAAGCTGCCTTCTCCTGGAGCCCCAGGACCTCTCTGCTCCCTATGGGCCTACACCCTTATTACTGCTCCGAAGAGACTCACTCACTACCTTTTAAGGTGGACCAGCTCAGACACTTGGTCCAACACTGTTTAAGGAACAGTTTTAGGGATCCTTGTTCACAGGTCCATGTTCCAAGGATGTGTGCGGTTAAAAATTGACTCTTAACCACAAATCTAACCCCACTCCCGACATCTCTCTTACTCGGACAGCACATGGTATTATATCCTCTCCGTTCTAGCATCAAGCTTTTAATGATACCTGTAGATGGCGCTATAAAGTCTTTCTGCTGCCCTCTTGCAGGTAAGTATTAAAATGAAAGAGGAGAGTCAGATCTATAGAAACACCATGGACCTTTTGTTGTAGTTTATTGACAAACACTTTAAAGGCATTCCTTTTTGCCATTAGCGGATTTGGATTTGATGTGGTCACATCTATTTATTTTTTTTAACATCAATTTTCAAAAATACCAACATCCAAGAAATATTGAATGGAAACAAATGGAAATATTACAGCGCATCAAATTTAAGTTAAATGGAGATAGTAAGAAAGAAATAAAGCTGTAAATCTTCCGTGTTTAGACCACAATTGGAGGAGCTATTTAAGCGACATGATAGGAAGGAAAATACCCCAATATCATAGGAGACAGCTTCTTTATCCTGCAGAAATCTCTTCAGCTGGTCAGGATCATAGAAAATAAATGTAATGCCTGCCAATTTTGTGCGACACTTTCAAGGAAATCTCCTGAGACCTGGAAGAATAAAAAAAAAGTATCAGCTTGCTTCAGCTGAGAAATCTACATCAGCTGGAGGATTAGAAATGTTACCCTCCGCCCTCCTCTGTGAAAGAACACCTTAGCTATATCAGGAATGTCAGCCCAAGATAATTTTAACATTTCCAGATAAAATCGCTTAAGCACATTACTAGGAGAAATAAAAGAATTCAAAGAAAAATGAATTAAATGAAGTTTAAACCTCCTAGTATAATTGTCCCTAGTATCTAACTTATAATGCAAAATATAATTATCTTTAATCAGAGTGAGGGATAAGTTCTGTAAAGTAACCATTTGTTCTGTAAAGTAACCATTTGTTTTTCCATAGTTTCAATCTTGTTTTGATTTTCATAGATATCGTACGGAAATGATCAATAACTTGAAGGTTATGTTTCTCAAAAGAAGCCATAGCCTTAACAATCCCATCAGACATTGACTTCTCTAAGGAATGACAGCTGTCCATAGGGACTCTAAGGTCACAGGAGAGGATTTGATTGTAGCAGGTGATTTAGACGGAACTTCCGGAGAATCGGGAACAGAGGGGCCTTTCCCAGACGCAAGACCGTGCTCAGCAACAGTGCTGGGACCATCACGAGCACTTAGTCCTTTTTCTATTCCAAGTAAAGGATCCTCCCCCAGGGCTCTAGGCCTGTCTCTCTCCCCCCTAAAGAGGGCAGAGGTCTTGTGTCAGGGCTGAGAGAGAGAGGTATCAATTTCACAGTGAGCAGAAGGAAACCCCTCAATCTCGCCATTCTCTGACATTTGCAACAAACTGGTAGAAAAAAAAAGGATCTAACCTTGTTTGGAGAATGGAGAGAGGATCATCCCCCCCCCCCCCCCCTCATTTTCTGGATTCATGCATTGCATATTGCTTCTTTCCTATTCCTCATCTGAGGTAAAATTGACCAGAAAATGAAGTGTAGGGGCGGGGTGACCCACTGCTGGAGAAGGTCTTCCAGGCATTTAATGATGATATCAGGAAACTTTACCAGCACCTCGCTTCCAGCATGGTCAGAGCTCCCCCGTGGTCACATCTTTTTATTTTTTTTATCATTGTTAGTCTCAAAACAAAAAAGGTAAAGGGCTGAGGGGATCCTGTGGCCAATGCCCTTCATACCGTTGTACAAGGAAAGCAAGGTGCCTAGTTCTGAACAACAATGTTAAGCGCCTAATTTTTTTTCCTCACTCTAATTCCACCTCCTAAATTTCAGAGCCTAGTGAAACTAGAATCATACATGTAGCCAATCAGCCCTAGTAAATTTTCCAAAAGGCCAATTTAGAAGCCTAACTCTGAACATTAGGCACAAAAACCCTTTCAAAATTGACCTCATATACTTTAAAATCAAAAATGATGTGCATAAGATATAACCCTGCCCATACTAACTCCATCATGGAACACTTCTCTCCTACGTGCAAGGAAGTACATGCATGCAGTGTGCATACACATAGTTTTACGTGCATATCAGTCACAAAATTTTCTAAAAGGTTATTTCTGTAGGTAAAGCATTATTTTACCTATAGAAATTCTTTTGAAAATCCCCCTTCCTAAAGGCAACTCCTTTATTTGAGAGAAATTGGTTACTATGGTCATTAGTGTCTCCAACAGCAGCAGGGAGGGAAAGTGAGGGGAACAGCATACCCTCAGGCCAAACCACCCACTGCTTACCTTGTAAAATTCCTCCAAAGATCTTGTCCCCTTAAGCTCTCCTGGGCACGCAATTCAGTATTTAAATTTGGGCCCGTGCTAATAAGGAGGCGCTAGGGACACTAGCGCATCTCTAGTGCGTCCTTATTGGCGGAAGCGGCGGCTGTCAACAGGTCTGACAGCCGACGCTTAATTTTACCGGCGTCGGTTGTCGAACCCGCTGACAGCCACGGGTTCGGAACACAGACGCCGGCAAAATTGAGCGTCCATTTTCCAACCCGCGAGCCACGGGCAGACTTTTTTTTTTTTTTTTTTAAGAAGATTTTTTATTTTTTTTATTTTTGGGGCCTCCGACTTAATATTGCTATGATATTAAGTCGGAGGGTGTACAGAAAAGCAGTTTTTTTCTGCTTTTCTGTACACTTGCCCAGTGCCGTCTGAAATTGACTCCTGCCTTTCGCAGGAGTTAATTTCTGAGAGAAAAATGTGCGGTTTGGCCGAACATTTTGCTTTCTGTATTGCGGGTGAATACCTAATAGGCTCATCAACATGCATTTGCATGTGATGAGAGCTATTAGTTTCGGGGGGGGGGGGGGGGGTGTGGCTGCACGTTTTCCACGCGCTATTATTACCCCTTACAGTATAAGGGGTAATAATAGCGCGTCTAAAACGTGCGGCCAAACGGGGGCTGAGAGCACCGTTCTGTATTGGCCTGAGTAATAGTTAGAGGTTCTGTTACACATTTGGGTTCCTCTCCTCTTCCTACCCCTAAGGCCATGCATTCTGTGGAGACACGTAACAAAGGAGGGTGTACATAAGAAGGGTTCCACATGTTTATTTTAAATTCACAATTTCATAACAGCAGTGAGGAGGAAGATTCTGCTTACTCACAATTTGTTGTCACACTGCTTCCCTGAGAAGTGGTGTTTGAGTTCTTTGTGCTACACTGCTGCAGCCCTGGGATGCTTGCTCAGTCCAGGCAAACGTGGCTACTCCACAGTGCGCTGACTTAAACAGAGGTGTGCTCAGGCACAGGCCCTGGCAAGCTTGGTTAGATACCCCCAGCCCTACCTAGGTACAGCTGCCCTCTTCTTGATCCTGTTACTGGCTTAGCTTCCCAGCCTCTTATTGGAGTGCCGCTCTCCCCATCCCCCAGCATCTGTTTCCCTCTCCTCAAATTATCTTGTTTCTAATTAACATTGACAGTTCTTATAGCCTGGATTGGCCACTGTTGGAAACAGGATGCTGGGCTTGATGGACCCTTGATGGACCAGTATGGCATTTTCTTATGTTCTTATGTTCTAGCTGTCTTTAAATGTACAATAAACTAATTCTACAGCAACTTTAATGATAACACTCACAGTTCTATATTTTCTCTCTTCGATTCTTGGGTTTCTCTGACTGTGTGTCCCTCTGAAATTCCCTAATATCCACACTCTCCCAGCAAGCCATTGGCTGTCTCTCCTGTCTTGTGTCTGCACTGACCCACAGGCAGATTATAGGAGCTAGGGGTCTTGCTCTGTACTTGCAGTATGGGAAGCAAAGGAAATGGGGGAAGGGCAGAACAGCACAGCAGCAGTAGGAGTGGCTGCAAAGTGATGGTGACCAAGTCTGTACTCTCAAACCCCTGATTTAACTGCAAGCATGACTAATCATTTTTGAGAGCCAAAATAGAATGCAGATGATGACTGCATGATGTTCTTTATTGATGGTATGGTGGTTAATAGCTGGCACATCACATTTTTCAGTCAAGATAGGAGCCATGGTTAATGTCAAAAACCTGATTTTGATTATTGACAAGTCTACCCAGAAAATTGTACTAGAAGGTAGATAATGTGATTGTTTAGAGGCAAAGCTTTCAGAAGCATGTGTGTTGTAATTTTAGAAATAGAATTAGATTTGTCTTTGGGAGTTTGCAAGGATAAAGAGGGTACCTTGATAGGGATAGAAGTTATGGTCCCTATAGAACTGGTGGTAGATTTGAGCAACATGATATGTAAGTCACTTTGGGAAACAGCTGCTGGTAGGGCATCCAATATATCTAAATAAACATGCTGTTGTGAAATATAGCAGGGTGGACTCCCTAAGTCCCCTGTGTGATTGATTACATATTGCATATACATTGAAAGGTCTAGGTGTAATCAATGTGCATGCATTGTTGTATATAGAGGATGAGAAGCTGGCTGAAATCCTGCAACAACAAGAGGCTGTCTAGGCTAGGAGCAAGAATGATTGTGGACATATGGCTGACTACAAATTTGAGACTGAGGGCTCAGACCCATCCCACAATGACGGTACAAGTTTTCCAATGCAGCATTTGAGCCTGTGAGAGAGAATATTGCAGTGTTGTTGCAGATGGATACACTTCACCAAGTGTTTTGAACTCCCTAATTTGACCTTTAGAGATGTTCACTAGCACACAGAAGCTTATTGTTCACTTCCTGAAAATGCTCATACCACTTGTCACTTCAGTGTTGGCATGCCTTTCTGACCTGATGGCATTGTTGTCCCCAATTTGTAAAGGTGGTTTGGAAATTTCCAAATGACAATAGGTCTCTAGTCCTTCTCCTTACATATTTGTAATAAAAGTTAGGGATGTGCAGAAGGAAAACATTTGTTTTATTTCATTTTTTGTTTCGCTGGGACCCAAATTTGTTTCATTAGTTTCATAGGGGGGAAAACCAATTCGTTTATTAGTTTCATTCATTTTTCATTTTGCCATTAAAGTCAATGGGGGAAGTATTTGCAGTCTATTTCTGGCTTCAGAATTGGGGTTTTCTTATCAATTCTGATGAAACTTCTGGGAAACAGTCATCAGAATGAGAAAAGAGCTCCAAGGTACTTAGACTGTGGCAAAGTGGCACCAAAGTGGCATGAATAGCCTAAGGCACTGTAAAGGGACAAAGGGGTACCAGGAGCGGCAAGAGTGCTTTAACAGAGGTGCAAAGCAGCAGCGAGAGTGTCAAAAACACACCACGGCTTCAAAAAACAGCACCAATAACAGTTGCATGAAATCTTGAAGGCAGCACGACAGGCAAAGTGGCAACAAAGTGGCATCAACATCCTACAGCACAATGAAGGGGGAACATAGCAAGCAGAAATGGTGTCAGAAAAAACCACAAGGTGCCGATAAATGGACAAAGCAGCAGAAAGACTAGCATCAACACACTGAGGAACCATGATAGTGGCAAGAACACCACAAGTAGAATCGTCTGGTGTATGGCAGCAAGGCAGAGTGGAAGAAAGTTGATAGGGGCAAGACAGGCTGACAGAGCAGAGGTAGTCTGGTCCCTGTGGTTTTGATAGGGGCAAGACAGGCTGGCAGAGCTGAGGTAGTCTAGTAGGGGTGTGCATCTGTTTTCCACCTTTTGTAATCCGCAACTTATTTTGTCCTATCTGTTAAATACGTGGGGAGGCGAAACGCATCGCGACTCCCCACGTATTAAACAGATTTCTGTTTTATTCGGCCTCCTAAATAAAAATTTAAACCCCCCACTCTCCTGACGCCCCAAGACTTACCAAAACTCCCTGGTGGTCCAGCGGCGAGTCCAGAAACCATCCCTGCAGTCTCACACCCATGTTTGCCGGTTTCATCATGACGCCGATAGCCTGTGTCACAGGGGCTACCGGTGCCATTGGGCAGTCCCTGTCACATGGTCACCGGCGCCATCTTGTGCTCCTACCATGTGACAGGGGCTGACCAATGGCACCGGTAGCCCCTGTGATATAGTATGGTCAAAGACTATCGGTGCCATTTTGAGTCCTGGCATCGGACGGCAGGTCGCTCCGGGACCCCCGTTGGACCCACAGGGACGTTTGGCCAGCTTGGGGGGGGGGGGGGGGGTGGGTCAGGAGGGTGGAGGGGTTGTAGTTAATTAAATTTAAAGGGTTGGGATGGGTTTTTTTTGGGGAAAACATATAAATATGTAACTAATGGATCGGGGTCCCCTGAGAACAGATGCAACGGATTTGGCTCCCCACGAATATGAATACTGAATAGGACAAATCCATCCCTGCTGCACATCCCTAGTAGCTGTGTGTAGGTTTTCAAAGATGGCACATTTTGTTCCTCTCCCTGGACTCCTGTCCACACCCAAACTTTCTCAACTCTTCACAGCACATATTCAGAATCCATTGACTTTCTTTCCACATTCTTTCTGATCAAGGGGTCCAATTCACTGTGAAGTACTGGAAAAGTCTATGACAGAAATTCAGTATTTTCCTAGACTTCACCTCCACCTACTGTACACAGAACAATGGCCAGACTAAGCGAGTCAACCAAAGCCTCAAAGCCTCCTTGCTTCCATAGGCTGAATTTCCCATAATAGCCAGGTCAACAGCTCCATTGGATCATCACCATTTTGCATCATCTTTGTATGCCATTCACGGACTCCACAACCTGTTCCTATGCCCAACACCTGCCCAGTTGCCATCCTAGTAGGACATGAGCTCCAGGATATAATTGGGAAAAACTTGCCCTCATTTACCACGCTGTATGATGTGCTAAAATCCAAGCTAACAAGAAACGGTGTCCTGCACCCACTCTCCAGCCTTGTACATTGGTATGGCTCAGTACCAAGAAACTGAGTCTTAAACTGCCATCCGCAAAAATTGCTCCTCAATTCATGGAACCTTTTCCTACTGAGCGGCAGCTAAGCCCAGTCATCTCTAAACTAAAGTTTCCTGCATCTCTACAAATACATAACTTTCTTTCATGTCTCCTTGTTAAAAGCTGCAATCCTATCCTGGCCATGCAGAACTCCACCCCAAAAGCCTAAAATCACTCTTGGGCCGATGCAGTATGGTGCGCTCGACCGAGCACACTGTTAGCCCCCGTTTGGCCTTGCGTTTTCAATGCGCTATTTTTACTCCTTATACAGTAAGGGGTAATAGCGCATGGAAAATGTGCGGCAAACCTCCCCCCCCCCCCCGAAACTAATAGCGCCCACAACATGCAAATGCATATTGATGAGCCTATTAGCTAGTCCCATGCAATCCAGAAAGTAAAATGTGCAGCCAAGCCACACATTTTACTCTCAGTTCGGCCGGTACCGGGAAAGTGTACAGAAAAGCAAAAAAAAAACTGCTTTTCTGTACACCCTCCAAATTAATATCATAGTGATATTAAGTTGGAGGCCCCAAAAATAAAAAAAAATAAAAAATCATAAAAAAACATTTAAGAAAATCAGCCCGTGGCTCGCGGGTTGGAAGACGGGTGCTCAATTTTGCCGGTATACGTTTTCCGAATCCGTGGCTGTCAGCGGGTTCAACAACCAACGCCGGTAGGCTTTTCCTATTGCAATACTCGTTGCAAAATGGCGCCGCCCGTATGGACATTTTGCAGTACGGCAACACGATTAGAGTGCAGGAGGTCGTTCCCGGACCCCCGCTGGACTTTTGGCAAGTCTGGTGGGGGTCAGGAGGCCCCCCCAAGCTGGCCAAAAGTCCCTGGGGGTCCGGGAGCGATCTCCTACGCTCGCAACGTCGGGGGACAGGAACCAAAATGGCGCCGGCGCCATTTCTATCAAATGCACCCGTGGCCCGAGAGTGGAACATCACACCGGGACCCCCCCACTGGACCCCAGGTAATTTAAGACATTTTGGGGGGGTTTGGGAGGGTGGGGGATTTATTTTAAAGGGTCGGGGTGGGTTTTAGGGTTGTTTTAGTGTGCCGGTTTTCCCGCCCTCCCCCTTCCCCTCCCCCTTCCCCCGATTTACGATTTTTGACGATAAATCGGGGGAAATCCTATTATATATCGCCTCTAACGATTTTTGATGATTTAAAATATATCGGACGATATTTTAAATCGTCAAAAAACGATTCACAGCCCTATAAAATATACATTTCTCCATCTCAGTATTCTCTAAGTTTCTCAACTTTGAGTATATATAAATAATTATCCTTAATCACAGTTTGGTGTAAAAAGTTACTTGGTCTAATATAGTTGCAACTTCATCCAAAGGTTTCTTTGTCGCCTCCTTGAGCTTTATTCTCCAGTGCTTGATTCTCCTTCACAACAGAAGTTGATTTTAAATGTAATCATTTTAACCAGGCCTTCAATAGCTTCCCAGATAGTTTCCAAAGTAAATACCTGGGGGTTTGCTCAAATTAAACCCACTTAGGTGCGCAACAACAGATCCTAAAGATTAAATAAATACCTGAAGTCCACAGAGGTTGAGGTAGGCAACAGATAGAAGAACAGGTAACAGGGGCCAGGCCAGGTTCAGGGTAAGATTCCAGGTAGTTAGTCCAACTGCAAGCTCCCTCAAGGCTCCCCTCTGTGTACGTAGTCAGCGCCTCTATGCATCCTGCACTGTGACTGCCTACCCTACAATGGAAGCCAAAACACCTGTGTCATCAACACGTAATGGCTCTGAAGGTGATTCAGAGGCACAAACCACCAAATGATCTAGAGGAGACATTCTCTCTGCTCTCGGCTGTAAAAATATAAACCTTTCCCAATAATCCTTCCACAATGTTGCTCAAAAAAATGTTGAAAAGAACTAGTCCATAGGCTGATCCTTACAGCTAGTAAGACTCCTCTCCCAGAGGGTACTCCATTTATCACTACCCTTTAAAACCTTCCTTTCAACCTATTCCACTCACTTTAGGGTCCATACCAAATGCACTTGATTTATTTAGAAGTTGCCTATGCAAAACCATTTCAAAGGCCTTACTGAAGTACATTATATTTAGCAGTCTCCCCTGATCCAACTCTTTGGCCATCCAAGGAAATTGATCAGCTCATCTGACAAGACCTATCTCTGCTAAAATCATGCTGCCTCAGTTTGTGTAATCTATTGGATTCCAGAAACAGCACTATCTTCTGTTTTAGCAGGCATTTCATTATTCTGCTCAACACAGAGGTCAACTAAATGGCCTGTAGTTCCCAGCCTCCTCTATACTTCCACTTTTGTAAATAGGGACCACAAACGCCCATCTCCAGTCCTCTAAAACTACTCCTGACTCTAAAAAAAGCATTGAAAAGGTGAGACAATGTTGCTACCAGAGCTTCTCAAAGTTCTCTTAATACCATTTGATTTATCCCATCCAACCCCATTACACAAACTTTTGGGGTGGCGAGTTACAAACTGTGCAGCTACTGCTCTACAATTTATAAAGTACAGGCATAACTTTAGGTGCATCTGCTTTCGCATGAATGTGCTGAGCTATGCACACTATTAAAAATCAACCTCAATACAGTAAATCTTGGTGCTTCCAATAAGTTTCAGGAACAAAATGACCTATAGTTTCAAGCTTATACATCAGTGGAACCCAGCACATGCACAACTGGGATCTCATTGTGCTTTATATTTCTTTCAGAGTTCATTTTTCTGCATTTTACTTTGCTTGAATTTTTAAATTTTAAATACATTGGGGTAAATTTTAAAAGGTTGCGTGCGGGCGTACATGTGTGCATGCTACCCGGCGCGCACTCATGTACGCTCGATTTTATAACATGTGCATGCAGACGCGTGAATGTTATAAAATCCGGGGTCGGCGTGTGCAAGGGGGTGCACAGTTGTGCACCTTGCACGCACTGAGCCACGCTGCCTTCCTCCATTCCCTCCCCCTAACCTAACCTTCCCACCCCTTCCCCTAACCTTTTCCCCCAGCCCTACTCTTACCCACCTCAAAATGTTTATCTTACCTTTTGCGCCTGCCTCTGGGCAGGCGCAAGTTGCGAGTGCTGGCAGCCTGCCGGCACGCGATCCTCCAACACAGCAGCAATGGCCGCTCTGTCGGAGGCCTCTGACCTCGCCCCCACCCCACCCGGCCCCTGCCTCACCCACTGGACCACCCGTTTAGTAAAGCCCCGGGACTTACATGCTTCCCAGGGCTTTACGCGCATCGCCGGGCCTTTTTAAAATAGGCACGGCGCGCGTAACCCTTTGAAAATCTGGCCCATTATGTATAGGCTGGTACAGTATTTCATGTTGATAAAAAAATAACCTTGCTTGAATAGTAGTGCCAATCATACATCCTCCTTAGGAAAATGAAAAAAAAAATGATGGCTATTTTCTGCTATTAAATCCCACAAAAGTCTAATATTAGACTGAAGCTGGAATGATTCAAAACTACAGATTGTCTTTTTTTTTTTCTAGAAGGTGTTGGAAGGTCTTCAAAGTCTGATATCTTAACTCCTTCACTGTGTATTTTCATAACATGGATAACAAGATCTGATCCATTCAAAGAGTCTTGCTGGTATTTTTCATAGGACAATATATTTTAACTTCATTGCCACTGGTCCTGAGATTTTTACTGCATTTTCAATTTATGTTAATTCAGTTCCTGGACTTCTGTCAGTGAGATGGGAACAAAGTAAATGAATAATTTCTCACAGGTCTTGCAATCATATTATTGCTTGATATCATCTACAATATCCAGTATTATGGTAAGTTTGATATGCAGGTCCTGAGGGTGGTTTTGTAGGATGTTTAGTAATTGTTCTGGTTGGCACCACAATAGTCCATCTGAAATAATATACATGTCATAATAAGTGATAGCTTTACCTCAGATAATTGTACTTTGTCTCTTTTTATTTGTGTACTATATTATTAAATGTCCTTGACACAGAAATTCAATCTGTTGAAGATTCACAAAGATGTACCAAATCATTTCTGTGTTTGTCTTCTATAATGTTCAGAGTTTGTAGAACAGAACCTTGAAGAAAAGTATTAAACTTTTCTTGAAGCAACAACACGCTTTTCAACATGGGGACTCCAAAGATATTGATACTTTAGATTTGTGCAGTAAATTTTAAGCCATTGCAAGATGAGTTCCAAAGTGTGCATCACCACCAGAGATATTGAAATTCTTACGTTAAAATAATCTTCAGAAGGATAGCTGTGTTAGTCTGGGGTAACAAAAATGATAGGAGTTGGGTGACACCTTATAGACTAAACAATTAATTGAAAATATTTGTAAAAATAAGTTTACAGAGAATGTCCTCAACATATTTATTGGAATGGCAACTTGGAGTGGTCCCAAATTGCCTGAGATAATGTGAGTGTCTGGCCATAGTATGGTCCTGAACCTTTACCCCAATTCCCCTCTCCTCCTAATCTCCAGATGAATATAGTTAGATGGAGGTTACTGAGGGAGGAGAGTAGAGGATGATTACATGGTCCTCATGCACTTTCAAGCCACAGAGTGACAACTTGCTTGCTGGTTGACTTGGAAGAGAATGGGACCAAGGGAAGGTGGGAAGTACTGAAAGTGGCTATAGAGGAGATGGTAGGGGATCCCTTGTCTTCTTTTACCACTCTGAGCGATGCTTCCTCTCATCCACACTATCATTTTGTATTTTCAAGTGCATTGTTTTTCTTTTTTGCCTTTCTGTGATTATTTTTATATCACAGCTGGAGGGGATACCAAAACTTGGGTAGTTGTTAGAGCTATCTGTTCCTAGATGGTATCATACTAAGGGATGGTTATGTGCAATCCCTCCAGCTGTTGTCCCCTTGCTATTTGTGGTGGATGCCCTGTGCATGATAAGTTATTTTGCTTACAGGTCAGGTCCCTGGAGATAGGATATTTTGCAGGAATGTGGCAGGTAGACTACTAGAGGGAGTGTCTGGATGCCATTTGTATTTTGGCTTAGGTACTATCTTGATATAATGGAAAGGAGACTCTAGAATAGGGGTGGCCAACTATGGTCCTCAACAGCCATAAACAGGTCTGGCTTTTCAGGATATCCACAATGAATATGCATGAGATAGATTTCTATATAATGAAGGGAGTGCATGCAAATCTATCTCATGCATATTTATTGTGGATATCCTGAAAATATGGCCTCTTTGTGGGTCTAGAGGACCAGATGTGGCCATCTCTGTTCTAGAACGAGAGATCATGGAATAAAGGTGAAAGGGGGTAGATTCAGGAGTAATCTAAATAAATATTTCTTTACAGAGAGGATAGTGGACGCACAGAACAGTCTTAGAACAGGTGAAGACAAGAATAGTTTCTGAATTCAAGAAAGTATGGGATAAACACAGGGAATTTCTGAAGGAGTGGTAGGGATCGTAGAGCTGAATTAGTTGGTGTGGCTAGAGAGACTGGATGGGCTGTATGGTATTTTTCTCTCATCATGTTTCTCTGTTTTTATTAAAAAAAAAAAAAGCTGGTCTTTGACCTCTATTGCAGGTCTGTATTTTTTTTCTCTGGCATGTTTGTGTACAAGAGGATGGGTAGAATTAGGTACAGAATAGACATATGGTCCAGGTTACCCTATATTATGCTTTTCACATCCTTCTAGCCCTCTCCGTACCTGTTGCCAGTGGTGAGCAAAGGTTTTCCAAGATGAGGTTAATAGAAATATTCATTTGTATTTCAATGATGCATGAAGGAATTGTTAAGCTGTTTACCTTGTCAATAGAACATGAAATTGCAAAGAAAAACATTGACCTGGAGAATCTTGTTTCCATATTTGCTAGACTGTAAGCAAAGAAAGAAAAATTTGAAATTCTAATGTGCATTTCTTCTCATATACTGTATATCCTGCAAAACTTTTTGATACGTTGAAAAATGGGAATGTATAATTAGTATCATATTCTTATAGTTTTGTAAAATACACCTATTATTATCATTTATATTCATGTTAATAATTGAATTACAATTTTGGCAAAGAGCCACAATGCCACAAACCATGGATAAAATTTTAGATTTATTCTAATAAAAAAAATTTAGAAAAAGCTGTAATTATTTTGGACATCAGATAATATATTGTGAAACAGACTTGAAAACAAGAATTAAACAAGCTTAATGAAAATTTATTATAGTTAGTTAAAAATGGCACTATTTATTAGAGATGTGAATCGGAACCAGAATCGGTTCGGATTTCAGTTCCGATTCACATCTCTATAGATGTGAATCTGAACCAGAATCGGTTCGGATTTCAGTTCCGATTCACATCTCTACTATTTATACCATATAAATAATGTTTAATATTATTTTAGGATCAATAAGGGAGGAAAAAGGTAATGAGTAATTCTAAATTCTTGTCTTTTATGTTATGGGTGCTCAGTTTAGTGGACCCTTGGGCCGACCTGCAGGAGACTGGGAAAGGTGGTCAATAGGGGTGTGCATTCGTTTTCGCCATATTGGCGATCTGCAACGTATACTGCACTATTCGTAGTATTCGTGGGGAAGCGAAACGTATAGCGATTCCCCACGAATACACGAATATTCGCCGAATTATACGGCCACCTTAATAAAAATTTAAACAACCCCCCCACCCTCCTGAAACCCCCCCCCCAAGACTTACTAAAACTCCCTGGTGGTCCAGCGGGGGGGGGGGGGGGGGGGTCCGGCAGCCATCCCCTGCACTCACAGTCTTGGTGCCGGGTACATCATGGCGCCAATAGCTTTTGTCACAGGGGCTACCGGTGCCATTGGTCAGCCCCTGTCACATGGCCATCGGCACCATCTTGTGCTCCTACCATGTGACAGGGGCTGACCAATGGCACCGGTAGCCCCTGTGACATAGTATGAGCAAAGGCGCAAAATGGCGCCGGCCGTACGGCAACACGATTCGACTGCAGGAGGTCGTTCCGGACCCTCGCTGGACTTTTGGAAAGTCTTGTGGGGGTCAGGAGGCCCCCCCAAGCTGGCCAAAAGTCCCTGGGGGTCCAGCGGGGGTCCGGAACGACCTCCTGCAGTCGAATCGTTTTTCCGTACGGAAAATGGCGCCGGCCAAAAGTTCCTTTTGGGTCCAACGAGGGTCCCGGAGCGAACCTGCGGGGAATCACGTGACGTCCGCGTCACTCCGACGTGACGCCGACGTCACGTGCTCCTCACAAAGGAGTTCAGAAATGGCGTCCTGACTTCCCGCTCGACCACCAGGGAGTTTTGGTAAGTCTTGGGGGGGGGATTAAGGAGGGTGAAGGGTTTAAATTTTTATTTAGGGAATCGGTGCACGTATGGACATAGACTCAACTTATGGAATTCTCCATTTGTCCATATTGACCGAAATTGACCCCCCCTTTCGACTTATGGACTTATGAACATAAACTTTTGTTCTGCACATCTCTAGGAACCGGTACTCGCTCCACAAGGGCCTATGTACCTAAAATCCTCCAAAGACTCTCTTCTATTCCAGAAGCCATCTCATATACAGATATTGTGAGTTCTCCTTCCAGACTGCATATAGGAACCAGTACTCGCCTACGGCTCCTGTTCCTGAATATACTGAAGACTCTCTGTTGCATAGAAGCCATTGCAGATAACTACAATTGGAGAGTATCATCTACTACTGGTTATGTATCCAGCATACCCTGTCTACTCACTACCTATAGTCTCTCTCTACAGCTCTGCAACCCAGAGACCACAATTCCAGTATCTGAGGGACTTCAGCCCTGCCGGGCACATCAGCTCACTACTGCCACATCTGGTGGTTCTACTTCCTGTCTAATAAAAAACTATCTTTGTTTGTCTCCATATTCCAGCCTAGCCGGTGGTCCCTCTCAGGATATCCTCCTGGGGGCGCTGTCATCTACCATCGGCCCAGGGATTCACCAGTTTACATTAAGTGTTCCTTCCTTCTACTACTAGAGCTGTATTATACAGACTGCCACTCTGTGGGAAGCCAACTACTACAGATCATTAACTCCGCCTACAGAATATTACCATTATTAGCTCTTCCCCTTGGCAGGGTGATCCATAACAGATTGCTACTCCCTGGCGGACTTATAACAGATTGCCAACTCCTCCCCTTAGCTGGGTGATTTATTACAGATTCTATCTCCACTCCCTGAGGAGCAGTTTCTAACAGATTGTTACTCCTAGCAGCAGGAGATTGACAACAGTTTGTTAACTCCTCCCTCTATAGGAGGAGATTTCTAACAGATTGCTAACTCCTCCCTTTCCAGGAGGAGATCGATAACAGATTGCTAACTCTGAGCAGCAGATCGATAACAGTCAGGCCCTTGTAGTGATGTAACGGCTGGACAGTGGATAGACAGGCACAGCATTTGGGGTCAGGCCCTTCTAGTGACGTAAGGGCTGGACGGGCAGGCACATCAGTTGTGGTCAGGCTCTTGTAATGATGTAAGTGCTGGAGAGTGGACAGACAGGCACAGTGTTTGGGGTCAGGCCCTTATAGTGACGTAAGGGATGCACATCAGTTGAGGTCAGGCCCTTGTAATGACATAAGGGCTGGACAGTGGACAGGCACAGTGTTTGGGGTCAGGCCTTTGTAGTGACTTAAGGGCTGGACAGACAGTTACAGTGTTTGGGGTCAGGCCCATGGAGTGATGTAAGGGCTGGATGGGCAGGCACATCAGGTGAGGTCAGGCCCTTGTAGTGATGTAAGGGCTGGACAGACAGGCACAGCGTTTGGGGTCAGACCCCTGTAGTGACGTAAGGGCTGGACAGACAGGCACAGAAGTTGAGGTTAGATACATGTGCCGATATTATCTGGAGCATATGAGACAGTTGGAGCTGCTGCAAGTCTTTAAATTGCTTTTATTCATCTTGACATTCACAGGGAAAATCTGGACACCCAACCTTGAGCGATGAGGGCTCATGATATACACTGTCATTGAAAATACACGTTCACTGGGCACACTGGTTGGTGGACATGACAGATATCACTGAGCCACTTTGGATAGGTGTGGCCAGACAGTGGACTTGTGTGCCCAATATGCCAGTGGATCTGTCTGCATGTCCTCTATGGGCTCTGTGAGATACCGTGTCACTGATATTTGTCTAGTCTCTCCTTTGCTTGGGTGGGCTGAGAGTCCTTCTTGCCAGCTGCTTTCTCTCTAGCCCATTCCAGAACACATGCTTTTTTAGGGGCAACATGGCTTTGGCACACTGAAGTGGAGAAGGAAGTAATAGCTGTCACTGACAGAGTGCTGCTCCTGCTTGGGCTAGCACTACTCTCTGAAGTGCCCGCTGTTTCCTCCTCTGCTTCATACCTAATCTGTCTCTGCCTATGGCACTCCTGTTCACAGATGTTTACTAACAGCAGGTCTTTCACAAATGTGAGACATTCAGATTGTAGGGCAAGTTTCCCTTTCACATGGGGATCACAGACTGTGGCAAGCATGTATCTTTGGTCTTTTGTTAAAGGTCTTAATCTCTCTTGCACCTGCTTCTGCCAAACGTCCAGACAATGCAGCACCTCTGCTGTCATTCCCAATTCCTGTTTAAAGCACTCCAAATTTTCCTCCAGAAAATTAACTATAGGGATGATGTCAGCCAAGGTGGCACTTCCGGAACTCAGCTCCTCTGTGGCATCCTTGAAGGGCTGCAGGATTTTTACCAGCTGACTCATAACTAACCAATCATGATGCCCTAGGGGACTCTGCATACCTATGTCAATTTCCACCGAAAGGTCATGAAGGGGTGTCTGCTGCTCCACTAACCTCTGCAGCATCATATAGGTGGAATTCCACCGGGTGCCAATGTCTTGAATGAGACACTTGTGAGGCATCCTCAAATCAGTCTGCTTTTCACGGAGAACCTGCCCCGCCTTCACACTTCTGTGGAAGTGTGCTATGTTCCTGCACTTGTGTATTAACGTATGCAGGTATTCATTCTCTTGGTGATTGGACTCCAACCCCAGAGCTGACTTCACTACCAGGTGCAAAGTGTGTGCAAATCATTGGATGTTCTGAAAGCGCCCGTCGGATATTGCCTTTACCATGTTTTTACCATTGTCTGTGACAAAGAACCCTGCCTGAAGATTCCTGTCTTGCTGGTGTAGCTGCCAGCCTGCCAGCATCTGTCTGATGCATGCTAGAATATTGGATGAGGTGTGGGCATCGTCTGTCAGGTGGGTGTGCAGTAAAGCCCACCTCCACCCTGATACTTGTTCACTAATAGAGCTGTTGCCTGCCCCTGCCTCAGCCAGGTCCCACCAGTGTGCTGTCAGAGAGAGGTAGTGTGCAGCATTCAGTGTAGTCCAGATATTGCAGGTGAAATGCACACTCCCCTCTGCCTTAGCTAGCAGCGCTTGGATGTGACTGCGACACTGGTTGTACAGACTGGGGATGTTCTTTCTGCTACATGTGGTTCTGGAGGGGACTTTGTAATTTGTAACTAAGACTTTCAACACATGCTTGAAACCCACATTCTCTACTACCTGCAAGGGCAATTATTTCCCCAATGTTCCTGGTTACAACTTTTGAGGCTGCCTGCCTCCTTCCCTGGAATAACATTACTGAACACCACCCCATTTATTCCATGGTGGGTTGTCACTTCTGACACATGGCAGGGGGCTGCTGGCCTGCCACCTGACTGCTTGAAGGGGCTGAGGGTGTGGGATTACTGTGCTCCTTTTCAACCACTTTATGCTGCCTGGAAAAATGGGTCCCCTGACTGGTACTGCCACCATCCCCAGATGTCAGTACTGTTGGGTGTTGCTTCTGCATATGATGCATCATGCCAAAATTAGTTAGATGTCCCATTTGCTTGCCTCTGCTAATAGTCCTGGCACAGTAATTACACTGAGCAAAACGCGGGTCCTCCATCACTTTAAAGTGGCTCCAGATCACAGATTTTTTTCATGATCCCTTCCCTATAGCCTTCGGGGTGGATGGTGGCACTGGAGTTGAAGTAGTGGGTGCACCCTGAGAAGCAATGCAGGGGCATCAGTCACACTCTGTGCCTGTGCTGACTGCTCTTCCTCCTCCTCATCATCATCAGTTTCATCTCTTCCCTCCAGCACTGAAGTGGAGGCTAAGACAGAACTAACTAATCCTCCTAAACCTTCTTCAGCAATTACTTCTTCCATTTCTGATGATGAGAATCCCACAAAAGATGATTATTCATCAGAATCAGAAGTAAACAGTGTCTGCACTATGTTGTCAGCGCTAACTAGAGTCTGTTGTTGCACTGCTGCTTTTGGGTCTCACCCTTTTGTCTTGCATGACTGAGCCTCCCTTTCCCTCACCTCCAAAACAACATGGTCAGAAACAGGTGATGGCAGTACAACATCTTTAAATTTTATTTTTTTCTGGATGGAACTGCCTGCCCCTCCAGAGATTTTAGATTGGAACAGCTCCCTTTTTAACTTTAAAGGGGGACTGGCACTGCCTTTTAAAGTGCCTCCTCTGCCAGTGCCTCCTCTGCCAGTGCCTCTTCTGCCAGTCCCAATCACTCAACCACGTCTAGCTTTCCCTGGCATCATGGATTTAATGTCATTGCCTACTAGGGATTTCAATTAAAAGAATTATTTCTAAAATAGGCCTACTGGGGATTTGTCTTCAGAGAGCACCGCTGTCCCAATATATGTGAGCCTGTGAAACTTCCCACAGGCCCACTAGGCAGTGCCTGGATGTATAAGACAACTGGGACTGCTGTATGTGCACACACCAAACTTGTAACTACAAAAGAGGCCTACTTGGGATGTGGCTTCAGAGAGCACTACTGTCCCAATAGTCTGCAAAACTGTCCACAGGCCCACGAGGCAGTGCCTGGATGTACACTAGTATTGGCACACTCTATGTGCACATACAAAACTTGAAATTACAAAAGTGGCCTACTGGGGATTTGGCTTCACAGAGCACCACTGCCCCCATATATATGAGTCTTCAAAACTGCCCACTGATGCCCAGTACACTGCCTTCTTGGCTTAAAAGAGCACTGCTGTCCCAATAGATGTGAGTCTGCAAAACTGCTCACAGGCCGATGAGGAAGTGCCTGGATGTATACTACAACTGGGTCTGTTGTATGTGCACACACTAAACTTGTAACTACAAAAGAAGCCTACTGGGGATTTAGCTTCAGAGAGCACCACTGTCCCAATATATGTAAGTCTGCAAAACTGTCCACTGATGCCCAGTGCACTGCCCTCTTGGCTTAAAAGAGCACTGCTGTACCAATATATGTGAGTCTGCAAAACTGCCCACAGGCCCACGAGGCAGTGCCTGGATGTACACTACAACAGGGTCAACTATATGTGCACACACCAAACTTGTAACTACAAAAGAGACCTACTGGGATTTGACTTCAGAGAGCACTGCTGACCCAATATATGTGAGTCTGCAAAACTGCCCACTGACGCCCAGTGCACTGCCTTCTTGGCTTAAAAGAGCACTGCTGTCCCAATATATGTGAGTCTGCAAAACTGTACACTGATGCCCAGTGCACTGCCTTCTTGGCTTAAAACAGCACTGCTGTTCCAATATATGTGAGTCTGCAAAACTGCCCACAGGCCCACGAGGCAGTGCCTGGAAGTACACTATAACTGGGACCGCTGAATGTGCACACACCAAACTTGTAACTACAAAAGAGGCCTACTGAGGATTTGGCTTCAGAGAGCACCACTGTCCCAATATTTGTGAGTCTGCAAAACTACACACTGACACCCAGTGCACTTCCTTCTTGGCTTAAAACAGTACTGCTGTCCCAATATCTGTGAGTCTGCAAAACTGCCCACAGGCCCATGAGGCAGTGCCTGGATACACACTACTACTGGGATCGCTGTATGTGCACACACCAAACTTATAACTGCAAAAGAGGCCTACTGGGGATTGGGCTTCAGAGAGCACCACTGTCCCAATATATGTGAGTCTGCAAAACTGCCCATTGATGCCCAGTGCACTGCCTTCTTGGCTTAAAAGAGCACTGCTGTTCCAATATATGTGAGTCTGCAAAACTGCCCACTGACGCCCAGTGCACTGCCTTCTTGGCTTAATATAGCACTGTTGTCCCAATATATGTGAGTCTGCAAAACTGCCCACTGATGCCCAGTGCACTGCCTTCTAGACTTAAAAGAGCACTGCTCTCCAAATATATGAGTCTGCAAAACTGCCCTCTGATGCCCAGTGCACTGCCTTCTTGGCTTAAAAGAGCACAGAGAGACAGTCTGAGTTCAATAAATAAACTGCAGTTAAATAAAAAGCCTGGTTTGGCACAGCAGCAAAAACGAAGAAATATCTTTTTCAATGGAAAATTCTATCAAACTAGTTAAAATTGAATATACCTCCCACCCACAACATCCAAATCCTGCTTGCAACCTACCCCAGGGGGTAAAATATAAAAATAAGCAGCAAAATGCCACTGCTAGCAGCTTGTCTCAGTGGGTCAGACAGAGATCAATAAAAAAAAAGTGCGGTCAAAAAAAGCATGGCTAGCTGGCACTGTAGCAAAATTGAACAAATATCTCTTTCAATGGAAAATTCTATCAAAGTAGCTAGCAATTGAATACAAATTTGAGACACTCAGACTAGCTATGAGTACAGCCACCTCCCTGGACCACCCCCGCAAAGAAAGAGCATGGCACGCTGTGTGATTAACATATAAATAGTATAGCGACATCAGGAATAGCGTCACAGATCACTGAGTGAGAGCGGCAATTGGCTGCATTAGAAAAATGCTTAGCTCTGATAGACTGCATTCTCGTCTCCTTACCGATCTGTCTGACCCACTTTATGAGAGGGCTGTGAGGTCACTTATGACTCACAGGAAAGGGCTGGTTTTTGCTATGGATACTCCCACATGGCCTTCTCCTATTTCAAACTGCCGCTAAGAAATCACTGCGAACCAAAAGAATGAAACTAATATGATATGTTTTATTCGTGGGGGATCGCCATGCGATTTGCGAACCCACAAATTCAATGAATAGGGTCTTATACGTTGCGGATTGCACATTCGTTGAAAATGAATGCACATCCCTAATAATTATAACGGTGGCTTGTAAGGCCAGTAGTTACTACCATAAGCATGCTGGACAAACTAGATAGACCATTTGGTTCTTTTCTCCCGTCATTTCCACGTTTTAATATGTTTAAAGTAAAATATAATTTTCTCGGACTTGTTTTACATGTGCTACTTGCTAACTTTATGAAATGCCCCCTAGTGCTTCTGTTATCTGAAAGAGTAAATAACCATTTCTCATTTACACATTCAATCCCTTCATGATTTTGTAGACCTCTATCATATCCCCCCTCAGCTGTCTCTTCTCCAAGCTGAACAGCTGTAACCTCTTTAGCCTTTCTTTTTTGGAGAGCCATTCCATGCCCTTTATCAGTTTCATCACCTTTCTCTGTGATTTTTTCAGTGAAACTATAATTTTTTTGAGATGTGGCGACCAGATTTGCACATAGTATTCAAGGTGCAGTCTCAAGATGAAGCGATACAGAGGCATTATGACATCCTCCATTTTATTTACCATTCCCTGCCTAATAATTTCTAACATTCTGTTTGCTTTTTTGACTGCCGCAGCACACTGAACTGATAATTTCAATGTAATATCAACTATGACTCCCAGATCTTTTTCCTGGGTGGTAGCTCCTAATATGGAACCTAACATGGTGTATCTATAGCATGGGTTATTATTCCCTATATTCCTCACCTTGCACTTGTTTCACCTTGCAACTGTTATATTAAGTTTCAGTGGCCCTTCTTCTTACTCCTAATCTCTCACCAATAGCCCAGGGAAGGCGTAGGATCAAGGAGTAAGGGGCATGGACTTCACAGGAAATGCTGAGCCAAATCCAGCCAGGGCCTCCCCATGTCTCTCTGACCATATCCTGCTGTCTGCCAAGAAATATATGCATGACATCTTCCACAAGCATACGTTACCCTAAATTCTGGTCAGAATAACTTTAAAATTCTTTTGGTCAATATCAGCTATTGAAACAATAATTCTCTAGCCATATATTCATATAAGTTAATTGAAAAAATAGAAACACTTATCTTAGAAGAATTGTGAGTTAAAAGGAACAATGGAAGACAAAATACACCCAAACAATTTTGAGATAAGATATATGAACCAGGGTTTAAAAAGTTACTAAGGAGAGAACAATATTCCCCTGGAACTTATATGATATTTATGTGATATTCAATGCTATATCAGTGAACCTGAAAGAGTAAGAATAAAAAAAGTTTATAAAAGTGCAAGAGAGACATGCAAAGTGTTCTATGAAAACAAAGATAATTTATTTTCCATTAAAGTTGTTATAACCTGTAAAAGAAAAGTGAGAAAATGTTATTTTATGAAATAGCTGCTGTAATTTACATTTTCTGTTTACTCTGGGGAGAAATTTATCTGTGAAAAAAAGTTCATTTTAAATGTGGTTGTAGAACGAGAATAATAGTTTTCTGACAAAACTTTCCGATTTATTAAAATTGTTATATGCATAATCCTTAACCAATTTTTTAATAACAACCTAAAAAAAGGACAAATATAATGTTGTTATAATGAATACTGTTTGGTCATTCAAAACAAGTAATAACATCAATTATTGATAAAAATGACTAGCTGGATTAATTATCCATTGATCCATAAATCCATTATTTATCTTTTAATCTTATCTCCTCTTCCACCCTCTGTTAGGCTCAGGCTTGTGAACCCTTGGGCCGACAGGAGGATGGGATACCTTAGGAGGAAGGTCCATAGGTTCTCCCGTCGGGTGGCAAGGCAGGAACAGAAGACGTGACCAGCTGACCTTCGGCACTGGAGACAGAGGCGACTGTGGAGGCAGACGAAGAGTGTGACGTCGAAGAAAGGAAGTGTGTCTTTGCCACTGGAAGTCCGTGGTCCCCCCAGGAGGAGCCCGTAGGGACCCGGACCGCTGGGACTTAGGTGGACCTTTGAGAGGTCAAGAAGTTCGGAGCAAGGGCTGACTGGAGCTTCACCCTAGGAAGCCCGCGGTACCCCCGGGAGGAGCCCGTAGGGACCCGGGCCGCTGGGACTTAGGCTGGCCCTTGGAGATGATGGTCAAGAAGAGGTCCAAGGTCACGTGCCAGAGAGTCGTCGCTTACCAGTCCGAGGTTACACACCGAGGGATCACCACTTGCCAGTCCGAAGTCACACACCAGAGAATCACCACTTGCCAGTCCGAAGTCAATACCAGGAATCACCACTAGCCGATCTGAAGTCAATACCAGGAATCACCGCTAGCCGATCCGAAGTCAGGAACCAGGAACACCAGACGAAACAGGAAGAAGGATCCAAAGCACAAGGAACTCGCCGGAGCAAGCAGACTTAAACAGTGCTACAAGAGACGTTGCCAAGTCAAGGAATGAGCAGAGGAAGCCGCCCTTTATACTTCCCCTGCTCTAGCTGATAGGGAACAGCTGAAGCTAGTTAAAGGGATCAGGTCCTTTAAATCTGTCAAGGAGGCGCAGCCTCGCACCTAGAGATGGCGGTGGCCATCTTGGATTTCCTCCATGGAGGAAAACGCTGCTGGACGCCGCGAGGAGGGAGCAGGGACGGTGCCCCCTGCGGCGAGCGGCACCGGGACCCATGCCGGAGCGATGGGCCTTGAGTGAATGCCTTCCCCTGGGACTCCCATGGCGGTTCGCCGTCATGGGCAAGGTAGGGGACCGTAGTCGTGGCCTACCATGGCAGCGGAACACAACACCCTCAAAGAGAATCACACAGTCAGGAGGTGGGATTATTTTGTTAATTCCAATAAGAAGGAGGACTGAAGCCCGAGTCACCATGTAGTGGGAAATACTTGTCTATTTATAGGTAGATTACACAAAATCAAAAAGGTTTTAGGGATCAATCCATATTTGTGTATTCTTCACAAATATGGATTAAAAAAAAAAAAAAGATCCATACTGGAATTCTCATGTTTCCCCCAACATGCCCTCAATATTTGGTGTGGATAAAATGGAAAATAAAAAGGTTATTAGAATGCATAATTGCATGATCTTATTTATTGAATATGTGTTACCCCCCAAATACCTCTTCATTATGCTAATGAACCCATTGCCATGTGGTAAAACTTTGGGGTGGCTCAGATGCATAATAAAAAGATAATCATGTAATATGTTCACCCCCTCAGAAAAAAAACCCTCCTCATGATCCTCTTAGACCTCACATCTCATGAAAATTTAGTGTAGATTAGATATAAAGCAAAAAAAAAAAGATTAGGTGACATCATTGAATGCTTGTATTCATGGAATATGTGGATCCCCAAATATACCCTGCCAATATCCTCATGGGCCCAGAATATGTCCAGACTATTTGGTGTAGATTATATACAAAACCAAAACGATATTAGAAGGTAAGAAAAGTGCATGTTTACTCATTGTATTGTGTGCATCCCAAAAATATATATACTCCTTTCTGAATCCTTCAGGTTACCAATAAGTCCTAAACATTTGGTGTGGATCACATGGAAAAGAAGTTATTAGGAAGGAAATTTTCAAAGGCATTTCCACTGGTAAATCAGTATTTCATGTATGGAAATTGACTCTTTATGCTCTTAAAAGGGCATGTGTTGTACCAGTACATATGTACAGAGAAATGAGGCATGCCTGGGGGCAGAGTTGGCAGGGATTAACACTTCCGTGCATATACACCTAAGGATAAAGTGATTTGTCCACATTCACAAAGAAAGTCAGTAGGATTTGAAGCCTTGAGTTTTCTGAATCACAGCCTGCTGCTTTAACCACTAGGCTATTCCTCCACTTTGAGAGCAATGAGCAAAACCAAAAATCAATTCATTTTTTGCTTTCTCACATTTGGATTTAAACGAATGCCCATTACTACTAAATTTGTGACATGACAGGATAGTGTGATAAAGGAAGGGAAGTGAGCAAGGGTTCTCCTTTATTAGTTTAGTTCAAGGAGCATTTCCCATGCCTGAAATACTAGAAGAAACTTGGGTGGGCAGATTAGAAACTTGCTGTGGGACTTACAGTCCCACAGGCACTTTGTCCCATGGGACACAAGCACATTTTCTAAGGGACCTTTGGAAATTTAAGCCAGGCGCTCAGTCAGGGGTACCTTGTACTTTGAAGAAGTTGGAAAATTACACGATAATTTCAAAATGAAATCCCTACATGTACTTTTCTGGCCGTGCTCCAACCCTGCCCCCAGCATTGTCCACATCCAATGCTTCTAAATGTATTCCAGTGCTCAATATTTTAGTCAAATTCACAGGAGGCAATAATTAAACCTCATTTGTGGTGCAGGTAAACACGTTTACTCACTAAAATCTTTTCATTTCCCTCTATCTGCTTGTATCTGATTGATCCCTTTTCTTACTACTTACTGTCTATTTTTGGTTTTATTTATAACACTTGCAAAAGTCTTGTTCAATTTAAAATGGCTAAATTCACATGAAAGATGGAAATAATTGTTTTAGTTATTCTTCAGCTTTTATTTTCTTTGATGATAAGTGCTCTGACTTATGCTGTTCTGTCTCCTGATTTCTTCTGCCTGGTTTTTACAGTATATCTGAACAGAATTACTGACAGATATATTATGGATCTTGTGTCTTTATTAGATGTCAGGTTCAGCAGAAATTGATTTGTCTTATATAGCACCTTTATCTATTCTATGTATTATTTCTTTTTCATCTGTGGTGAATCTTAGTTTTTATTTACATGCATACTGAATGGTCAACCTAGATTATAGTCAAAATCAAGCTGATATTACAACTACTGATAGTTACCCTTGTTCTACAGCTTCCTACTTATTCCAGTTCAGTTCTTTGTATTTGGACTTCAATATCTCTCTGATTGCTAATGTATAAGCTTGTCATGCTAGTAATGGAAGACCAGCAAGATATGATTGCATCAATAACTCTAAATAACTCATTTTATCTTTCCATTGCAATGTGCCATAATGAAAAAAATATAATGAAAAAAAACCTGACAAACAGAAAGATAGTGAATCTCCTGTCAATGTGTGTGACACAAAAAAAATCCTCATTAGTTAGCATAAAATCAAGTAACATTAATTTAACAACAATAAACTTCTGCTTAGAGAAGTGTTCTCAATCTCATTTAAATATCTGCAGGTAAACCCCTGTGTTAAACTCAATCAGATGGAAATTCTAGGGATTGGGTTATTGGACATTTCTAAATGGCAGATTTTGTCTGTGGTAGATGGAGTGACAATAAACCTCTGTCTGAAGCAAAATTTTTAAAAATAAAGTTAGATTTGGAATTTTAAGGGTCTCAAATGACTTGTAATGCTTATTTTAAGTTAAGGTTGGCTAAGCAAATTGTGCCCTTTTATTGATGTAGGGCAGTGGTTCCCAACCCTGTCCTGAGGGACCTCCAGCCATTCAGATTGTCAGATTGCCCCATGATATTCGCATGGAGACATATACCCCCACTTTCAAAAAGAAACTTAAAACCTGGCTCTTTCAACAAGCCTACCACATGTCACCCCCTATTACATAAACCCCCCTGTGAATTTTACAATGTCATTTTGTTATGAACGCCTTATGTCCGCTGATTTTGTACTGTGTACTCTCATGTATATAGTTATAGTTACAGTTCTATTGCTTTGCATCTACCCATTGATGTTTGTTATATGTAAGGGCTCCTCCCAAAAGTTAATTGTATTTTTCCTGGTTCACTAAGTTATCTGTTACATGTAAGGGCACCGCCCAAAAGTTTTTGTTTATTGTGAACCGATGCGATGTGCGAACGGATATCGGTATAAAAGAGATGTTAAATAAATAAATAAAATAAGGATATCCGCGATGAATATGCATAAAATAGATGTGTATACACTGCCTTCATTGCATGCAAATTTATCTCATGCATATTCATCGTGGATATCCTGAAAACCTGACTGGCTGGGGGTCTCTCAGGGAACCACTGATATAGGGGATTTTAAAAATGATGGAGTACTTTTACTTCAATCTGCTGTATATAGGGTACCAGTTCAGACTACCTGTAGATTACAGTTGATTGAGAATGTTGCAGTATGGACTGAGACATATAGCCGAAGATCTGACTTGGCTATGTCATTGTTGCACAATTTACACTGGCTACCTATCTCTATCAGGAATAAGATTGTTTTTTTTAAACTTTTTATGTATTGAATTTTTAATAAATACACACCAATGTCATCCAAAAGTCAAGACCAAATAAGAAGACGCAAGGATTAAATAATGACCATCATACTAGGCATCATCGTATAGTTGAATACTTTAGTACTCTGCTTTATATATAATCATCGGTCAATGGTTGAAAAACTTTTAAAAATATTTTTATATATTCTACCACAAGTGAAAGTCCATCACCAACTTAGAATAAAATCTTTGTTGTTCAAAACTAGAACATAGTACTTATCTTGTTTAAAGCATTGCAAGTTATCCATTCAAGCTTAAATGTCCAAATTTCTCAATTTTTTGAGAAATGTCCAGATTTTTCCTATATTCTTCTCTCTGTGTCTCCTTATTTAAAGGTGAATTTTCTTTTTCAGCTTTCTACTTTCTCCTTGTTCCTGTTCATTATGTTTTAGTTCAGCTGACCTTTGATTTTCACTGATGTGTGTGCTCACTTAGGGGTACATTTTTAAAAACAGCGCACGCGTACTTTTGTTCGCACACCATGCGCGAACAAAAGTACGCTGGATTTTATAAAATACGCGAGCAGCCGCACGTATCTTATAAAATCCGGGGTCGGCGCACGCAAGGGGTGCACATTTGTGCAACCTGCGCGCTGCCTGTTCCCTCCGAGGCCGCTTCGAAATCGGAGCGGCCTCGGAGAGAACTTTCCTTCCACCTCCCCTCACCTTCCCCTCCCTTTCCCTACCTAACCCACCCCCCCAGCCCTATCTAAACCCCCCCACCTTTGTCGGCAGATTTACGCCTACCCGAGGCAGGTGTAAATCTGCGTGTGCCAGCGGGCTGCTGGCGCGCCATCAACCGACCCGGGGGCTGGTCTGGATGCCTCGGCCATGCCTCCAGGCCTGCGCCACGCCCCTGGACCCGCCACAAACCACCCCCTGACCCCTGGACACGCCCCCGCCACGCCCCCTCCCGCCCCTTTTACGAAGCCCCAGGACTTCCACGTGTCCCGGAGCTATGCGCTCGCCGGCGGCCTATGCAAAATAGGTGCGCCGGCGTGCGAGTGCCCTGCTCACGTAAATCCGGCCGGATTTACTCGCGCAGGGCTTTTAAAATCCGGCCTTTAGCTTTTCACTGAGTAATTATGAAGCTAGCAATTGTAGGTAGAAGGTGTGAGTGAGTGAGTGCTGGTTCATCTTCTCACCAGTGACTGAGATCATGGCTATCACTGTTGAGGTTCATGGATGATGTAGCTGAGGAGCTCCATGAAACTTATCTCTCTCTTTTGTCTCCTATATTCTCCGCTCCTAGAGTATGATATACTCTTCTGATGGTACCCTATGTTTTAACTAAAATAATAAGTGTATGCTGTTTACACTATCTCCTGTGTTTCTTCCACAAATATTGTATTGTGCAGCTTTGTGTTGTCTCAACTAGTTGAACTTATCTTCTTTTAGTGAAGAAATAATTATAGATTCTCTAATCTTCAGTTTTCTGAAGGAATGAGTAATATTGTAATGTACTATGAGATATATTCCGCTCACTCCTTGTCTTTTTCTCTCATTTATCATTTCTTTTGTTATTGCTGAAAGTATTCTCCTGAAGCCACTGCAGATAATTATTTGTGATAATATATCTTTATATCACTTGCAGTTTTTCTTATAAACTGATGGTATTTATTGTTACCTGAACAAGTGCTATCTGGAGTAACCCTTGTAAGCAGTGTGACCTCTTCTCATGGAAATAATTTACTTGGGCAATTATACCTAATAATATCAATGCAAAGAATTATCCTCTCCATGGATTTAGTTTATATAGTGAGTGTGATGAGTCAGGGAAGGTATCAATTCTCTCAGTTTTCATTGAGCTGTGTGTCTACTATGAAACCTTTCGCATAGCTTAGCTTTACCAGTCACTGCTGGGTATTTATGTAAGAGGAATTTAATAGCTGGTGCATTTAACACATTAATTTTAGTGTATATCACTTTTCTCAATCTATTTTCTCTTTCAAGTCCAAATTCCTAATCAAGCTGAATTTGTACTGGGCATTTCAGCTATAACTAATAAGTAACTAAACCTAATTTATCTCTTACCTTTCAGCTTTTCTTATGGTAATATGTAAAAGCTTAACATTTCACACACACACACTCACACTATTGTGATTATGGCTGCTATATGGCCTCCCCTCCACCAGAGGACCCCGGTGAGCCCAGCTCCAACTACACTCTCCAGCACATCTCTGTTCTCTTGCCTTTGCCAGTTTTTCAGCATCTGTGCCATCAGGGGACCTCCATAAGCTCACTTCCCTGGCTGGCCAAGCCTCTCTCTTCTACTTGCACCACACTCACACTCCTGCCCTACTTAACCCTGCCTCTCCCATACCCCGGTGCTTTGGCATTGAGTCCTTCTTGGCTCCCTGCTCTAGCCACCCATGCCATGCAGTCTTCCCAGGTCTTTTCTAGTTCTGACATGTGAACTCCAGGCCTTCTGATCTCTGTCCTGCCTTGCTGCTGCTGTGACTCTTGGACCTCCTGTTCCCAGTTGTTTCCTATTTTCTTTGTGGCCTGCAGGCCTTCTGATCCTGTTTTTGTTCTGTGGCCTCTTAGCCTTCAGCTTTGCCTAACCAGTGGTCTAGCCTCCCTAGTTTTCTTCTGATTCTAGACCCCTCTATTCTTTGACCTCTATTCCCTGACATCAAGGTCTCTCTTGTTTCTCGGCCTCTCTCTCTCTGCCTTCTCTCTCAAGATCCTCCTGTTGTAGCCTTTGGGCTTATATGTTTCCTGTTCTATGTAGTCCTTGTCCTGGTTTGTCCTTTATTGTCCTAGTCTGTCTCGCCCTAGTCCTAGTTCCATGCTTACCACCATCCTGATCCTGTATTGCAGTTCCATCCTTACCTGCTCTCAGTTCGTATTCCAGTTCCATGTTTACCTGCATCCAGTTCCACGCTTACCTAAACCCTGTTCCTGTGTTCTAGTTCCACCCTTACCTGTACTCACTTCCAGTGTTTCAGTTCCACACTTACCTTCATCCAGTTCCATGTTGACCTACATCCTGTTTATTTTATTTACAGCAATTTATAACCTGCCCAATTACCAGACCACTGTTCCTGTGTTCCACTTACACCCTTACCTGCTCTCAGTTTGAGTTCCAGTTCCACACTTACCTGCACCCTGTTCCTATGTTCTAGTTCCACCCTTACCTGCTCTCAGTTCGTGTTCCAGTTCCACACTTACCTGCATCCAGTTCCATGCTTATCTGCACATCGTTCCTGTGTTCCTGAGTTCACCCTTACCTCCATGAAGCATCAGACTATTCCTGAGCTCCAGCCCAGACTTCACTTCACTCCAGATCTCCAGCTCAGCCCAGGGGCGGATTGGCCTATCGGGGGATCGAGTTTCCCCCGGTGAGCCGGTCTACCTGGTCACATGGTCTCGACCGTGTGGCTCTTCCTCAGCCCAGCCTCAGCACCTCCCAGCCAGCCCCCGCTGGAGAGAAGCCAGCGGGGGCCGAAGAAATAAAAATCGAGGCCGGCAGAGGCCGAGGAAAAGAAGATCAGCCAGCCCCTGTGGGAGACCAAGCCAGCAGGGGCCGAAGAAATGAATATGGGAGCCTCCCAGCCAGCCCCCGCTGGAGACCAAGCTGGCAGGGGCCAAATAAATTAAAATTGAGGCCGGCGGCGGCGGAGGCCGAAGAAAAAAGATAGTGGCTGAATATGGACCTCCTCATGACCTCATGGCCACAAAGGTGAACAGTGTTTGTAAGAAAGGCATTTATGGAGTTTGCATGTGATGACTATAATAATATGTAAAAACAATACTTACAAATATATATGTATCTTTCTAGAGATAATCAATAGTGCTGAAGGCAGTTAGGGCTAGATATTAAAAGCTACACCAAGCTATCCTCTTTTTTGCATGCATATAAGTGAGAATAAAGTGTATAATTTAAGCATTTATTTCCAAATAAATGATAGATTAGAAGATAGTTGGGTAACAGGAGGCTGTACACTTTAGGCCGTTGAGCTGTTTTTCATACCTATAAGTAAGATATAGTTTTAGAAAAGAGAAACTTGCCAGATAGAATGTGTAGTGACAGTGTGTACATGTTTACCATTTTGTAGGGGAAGAATCTGGCCAATAAACTGATGGTTCCAGAACCAGTGGCCTTAGAAGGGTTAGATGGCTTGACGAGTACTGCCAGAAAGCCCAAAGGAAGAGCTGAAGAATTAACGAGCTGTATCAAGTCTACCAACAGTAGCAAAAATCTTAGAGTATGGCTTTCCAAAATATCATAGCACTGAGTGAGCATCATGTTCTGAGTTTCTTAGATTTCTTACTGTGTTGTTTGGACCAGGGTGGTACAGGCATTCTGGTCCAGCTCAATTTAAGCACGGCCTTTAACTCAGTGCACCATGGGATACTTTTAAGTGGTCTAGCACTGTGTGTTTTATGGGATACAATTTTAAGCTGGTTTACATCTTTTCTTAGTGACAGAACACAGAGAGGTAGATCTTCAAACGATACGCGAGCCCGTACTTTTGTTCGCGCAGCAGGCGCGAACAAAAGTACGCTGGATTTTATGATATGCACATAGCCGTGCATATCTTATAAAATCCGGGGTCGGCGCGCGCAAGGGGGTGCACAGTTGTGCAACCTGCGCGTGCCGAGCCCAGTGCGGCCTGCCTGTTCCCTCTGAGGCCGCTCCGATTTCGGAGCGGCCTCGGAGGGAACTTTTCTTCGCCCTCCCCCACCTTCCCCTCCCTTCCCCTACCTAACCCACCCCCCCTGGCCCTATCTAAACCCCCCCCTAACTTTGCGCGCGTCGGCCGGTAGCCCCGCTCCGTCCTCCGGTCCCGGGGGCTGGTCCGGAGGCCTCGACCACGCCCCCGGGCCAGCGCCACGCCTCCGGGCCCACCCCCGAAACGCTGCGTCGTTTCGGGAACGCCCACGGACACACCCCCTCCCTCCCCTTTTCGAAAGCCCCGGGACTTACGCGCATCCTGGGGCTTTACGCGCGCCGGCGGCCTATGCAAAATAGGCGCGCCGGTGCGCGAGGGCCCTGCGCGCGTAAATCCAGAAGGATTTATGTGCGCGGGCCTTTTAAAATCCGCCCAGAAAGTTTAGATGGGAAATGAGTCCTCGTCATGGTGTACACTTAAATCTGGAGTGTCCCAGGGGTCAGCTCTTTCAGCAGTTTATTTAATATTTATTTGTCCTCCCTGGGGGCTTTAATACACTCGTTGAATGTTAAATACTGGATATACGCTGAAAATATTCAGGTTTTTTTACCATGAAGATCAAAGGGTGAACTGCCAGTAAGTAGGTTGCAGGCTATTTTTAGCAAAGAAAGAGAGTGGTTGACAGACCATTATTTATTTTTAAATATAAAAAAAAAAACTAAGATCTTGTGGATAGGAAAGGGACTTGCTGGTTCCCCTGGGTAGGAGGTACAAGTAACTGCTGATCTGTGTCTCTACAGACAGAGGTAAAAAGTTTGGGAGTCTTTTTAGATTCACAATTACCTATGAAATCGCAAGTACATCACGTAGCCAAAGTAGCTTTTTACAAGCTGAAGATGGTAAGACCATTGAAGAGTCGTTTACCCCATGACCTTTTTCAGATGGTATTACAAGCTTTGGCCCTGAGACAACTTGACTATTGCAGTACACTGTATTTAGGTCTGTCAGAGCACAAGACCTTTGCAATTACTTCAGAATTCCACAGCCAGACTTTTAACTGGTACTAGAAAAACCGAGCACATTACTCCTATATTGAAGGATCTCCACTGGTTGCCTGTCAAATATCGAACCCAACACAAAGTTTTATCTTTAATTCACAAAACATTGTATAATGAAAAGATAGAATGGCTAACCTTGGTCTTACATTTACATACTCCCTCAAGAACGACAAGATCAGCTGGTATTGGGATGCTGCCTATACCATTTCCCAAAATTGCACATTTATTTATTTATTTATTTTTGGTTTTTATATACCGGAAGTTCCTGTATAAAATACATATCACTCCGGTTCACAGGTAACTGAAATAACTACCGCCGTGTGGCGGTTTACATGGAACATATCAAACGATTTACATAGAACATTTCAAACGATTGCTATATAATAAGTCGAAAAAACAAACTAAGTTCACCTATGAAACATATAAATAAGGCCAATAATAAATAGTGTAAAATAAACATTGCATTAATGCTATAGGACAGTAGGTTGATTATATCTTGTTCTTAGCTCTCTGGGAATGCTTGAAGGAAGAGCCAAGTCTTGAGTTTCACCTTAAAAGTGTTATGGCATGGCTCGAGGCGGAGGTCTGGAGGTAGTGAGTTCCAGAGTGACGGGCCCGCTGTGGATAAAGCGCGTTTTCTCAGGGAGGATTTTGCGGGTTGGGTGATCAATCTGTTTTGATATGCCCTTCTCGTCGGCTTTTTAGAAGTGTGTAGTTGGAGCTGGAATGTTAGGTTGAGTGGGGAAATGTTATGTAGGGCCTTATGAATCATCATGCTGGTTTTAAACTGTATCCTGTATTTGATGGGAAGCCAATGGAGGTGTTGGAGGATCGGGGTGATGTGGTCTTTTTTTTTGGCATTGGTGAGAATTCTTGCTGTGGCATTTAAGACCATCTGTAGGGGTTTTGTGGAGCAGGCGGGAAGTCCCAGCAGGAGTGAATTGCAGTAGTCCAACTTCGGGAGAATGATGGCTTGGAGTACTGTGCGGAAATCTCTGTAGCGTAGAAGTGGCTTTAGTTTCTTTAAAACTTGTAATTTAAAGAAGCATTCTTTTGTGGTGTTGTTTACGAATTTACTGAGGCTGAGTCTGTTGTCTAGGAGTACACCCAGATCTCTGACTTGAGGTGAGGTGGTGTATCCTGATGTGTCTGGAGAGTTGCTGGAGCTAGGTGTAAATAGTTCCGGTGCTATTATTAGGATTTCCGTTTTGTTAGTATTTAGGACCAGGTTGAGGCTGGTTAGAAGCTCGTTGATGGTTGAGAGGCATTTATTCCAGTAGTTCATGGTCTTGTGTAGGGTGTCTGTTATGGGGATGAGAATTTGTATATCATCCGCGTATAGGAAGTGGGTAAGCTTGAGGTTGGTAAGAAGTTGACAGAGTGGGAGAAGATAAATGTTGAAGAGGGTGGGGGAGAGTGAGGAGCCCTGTGGTACCCCCATTTTGGCTTGAATGGGATGAGACTCTTCGTTGTTTATCTTGACTTTAAATGTTCTGTTCTCCAGGAAGGATTTAAACCAGTTGAAGGCTGCTCCTGTGATGCCGATGTCTGTTAGACGTTGTAGTAGGCTAGAGTGATTCACGGTGTCGAACGCTGCGGAAAGATCCAGAAGTGCGAGGAGGCAAGGTTGGCCTTTTTCAAGATTGAAGATAATGGTGTCCGCTAGTGTGGCTAATAGCGATTCGGTGTTCTTTTTCTTCCGGAATCCAAATTGGTTATTGGAGATGATATTGTTGTCTTCTAGGAATTCAGATAGTTGTCGGTTGACGACTTTCTCCATAATTTTAGCTAACATTGGAAGGTTTGCTATAGGTCTGTAGTTAGCGGGATCTGTGGTGGGAAGGTTGGGTTTTTTTGAGGAGCGGTTTGAGTATTGCCAACTTGAGTTGGTTGGGAACTTGGCCTTGGGCGAGTGAACGGTTAATGATATCTGCCATTGGCTTGGCTATGGTGTCAGGGATGGAACTCAGCAGGTTTGATGGGATATGATCTAGAGGGTGAGAAGATGGTTTTAGCTTCTTAAGGATGTTTGCTATTTCTAAGGTGGATGTGGGTTCCAGAGATTCGAGTTCTGCTGTATGTGTGTTGGGTTGAAGAACGGGTGCTATATATGTTTGCGAATTGTGGTTGCTTGTGAGGCTTGTGTGTGGAGATGTCCCTTTGAGAGGGGCTACGAGTGTGGTGATTTTGTTGTCAAAGAAGTTGGCTAGTTCATTGGCTTTTTTGAGAGCTTGGTCATCAGGGATGCTCTGTCCAGGAGGTTTAGTAAGGGCTGAGACATAGGCGAAGAGGGCTCTTGAGTCGAATGAGAAGTGGTGAATTTTTTTGGAGAAGAATTCTTTCTTGGTTTTGTTGATTTCGTTTCTGTATGTGTTAAGGCATGATTTGTAGTTGAGGAGTGTTGTTGTAGTTGGGTTTTTTCGCCATTGGTTTTCCTTGCATCTAAGCTCCTGTTTGCGAGACTTCAGCTCTGTGGTGAACCAGGGTTTTCTGTTGTCTTTGTCCGGGTTGATGGATTTTGTTTTTTTTGGACACACTTGATCGGCGACCTTGTTAGAGATATTGATCCATGAGGATGTTGCTGAGTTGGTGTCCGTAAGGTCCAGGTTCCTTAGTTCCTTAGTCAGGTGTTTGCTGAGAAGATCTCCTGAGCATTGTTTTCTAACCGAAATGGTGATAGATTGATTTGTTTGGTGAGGCGGCTCATAGATCTCTATCATAGAAGAGATGATTCTGTGGTCGGACCAAGGTACCGCAGTGCAGGTAGGGGTGGAGTGGGATGACAAACCTTCGTTTATAAAGATAAGGTCTAAAGTATGACCCGCTTTGTGGGTGGGTTCTTTTACAATTTGTCTGAAGCCCATATGGTTGAGGGAGGAGAGAAGAGTATTGCAGTTGGGGGAAAGAGGTTGGACATCTACATGGAGGTTGAAGTCTCCCATCAGGATGGCTGGTTTTCCAGAGTTTAGGTGTTTTGCTGTTAGTTCTATGATAGGGGAGGGGTCTGATTCTCAACAATGTCCGTGAAAGAGCAATTTCTATTGCCCGGTGCCAAATATGGAATTCCCTACCACAAGATTTGTGGAAGGGATCAGATATTAAAATATTTAAAAAGGGTGTAAAAACATGGCTATTCCAACAGGCCTTCCAATAACGTCTCCAATTTTATGCCCTTTTAATATTTAATATGGATGTGCATTCATTTTTGCCGAATTGGAAAATTTCAATGAAATTGTCCAATTCGGCATGTTTCGGGGAGCACAAAAAAAGATTGGGATTTTCCCGTTTTTTCATGAAAATTCGTTTTTTGGATTAGTGCTACTAACAAAAACTAACAAAAAGTAACAAAATCTAACGATTTTTGTTAGTGCATGCTAACGGGAGTTAGCGCGCACTAACGGGGAGTTAGCATGCACTAACTCAAAAAACAATTTTTCGAGAAAAAAAAGACCCGAACTGCAAAAAAACGACATTTCCTGTGGCGGCCGAAAAATGAAGAACGACATGAACACAAAAAATGATTCACATCTCTAATATTTAATATTTATTATTTTAACTATTTCTTTTAATCTTTTGAAACTTTAATTTTTAATTTTAAATTCTATGCTTTATTTTATTTTAATATTTTAATTATTTTATTATGAAACTATGTATTTACATTTTTTCCTTTACTTTTGAAATGCAAATGTTTTTAAATGAATATTTGCCCTTAAGTGTAAACCGATGTGATAGGTTTATATGAACATCGGTATATAAAAACCAATAAATAAATAAAATGTGCTTCAACTTGTGCAGAATGCCACAGCTAGGGTCTTGATCAAGCTCACCAGAAGGGACCATGTCAAACTGGTGATAAAAGATCTTCACTGGTTACCAGTAAAATGGAGGGCATGGTTCAGACTGTTGATTATTGTCTTTAGGTTGTTAAAGTGTGCCCATCCCAGTGCCTTACGAGAAGTGTTAAAGTTTTACATCCCAGGGTGAACTCTTATATCAGCAGGTACCTTACAGCTATATATCCTTCCTGTTAATCCATATAAATGGGTGCAAATTAGATCAGTGGTTATGGAATGGAATAAACTACCAGTATGACTTTAGAAAATGAGTGAAGAAAATATTTTTTGAAGAAGTTTTTAACTGTTAGCCTATTGTTTTCACATTTTTTTATTTTAATGTTTTTGAAGTAATGTAGTATTGTCTTGTATATTTCTAAATATATTATTTTATGGATGTAATTCTTTAATCTTCATTGGATACATGTTAGGAAGATGTAGACTAGAGGAAATGTTTAAATAAATAAATAAGACAGTGACGATGTTTAGGAGGAGACAAAGTACAGAGATGAAAGAGGGGAGATTGAGAGGGAGGTGGCTACAGATTCCAAGCACCATCAGGCTCTGTTGAAGTAGGAGGAGGAAATGCAGAGGGCCATATTTACCCAGTCACTTACTTCTGAGGTCTTACAACATGCTGGAGATGGAAAAGAAGCCAGATGCTTTGAAGAGGCATCTTCTCTGGTAGAGAAGAGCTAGATGCTGCAATTAAATGAGAAAATTGCAGACCAAATAGTAGGCCTATGGCAGGACATCCAGGGTCTAAAAGAAGAGGTGCATGAGGAAATGTAGGATGTTTGTCAAGAGATCCAGGGTGTTGGTAGAATGCTGAATGAGAAACTGCAGGACACTACTGCTGTCTGGAGGGAGATGCTACAACACATGCCACCCTGCTAACCACAGCCAATATATAATGCTTCATGGCATCCACCAGTCCCCTGGATGCAGCTTTCCCAAGCATTTGCTGCAGCACCATCACCACCCTGGATGGTTCTTCTGCCCGCCTTGTGGTAGTCTCTAACAGTGGGTCAGCAACCACCCATGATGGGGTATCATTCTCCATTGGGTTCACCACCTGCAATGATGCATCTTCTATCTATATCTCCACCACCACAGAGGGAGACACTCTCCCCACTCCCACTACCTTGGGGATGGACAGCACATGTGTTACTGCTGCAACGCATGAAAAAGAGAGGCACAACACAGCTGGCAGGCCTTAGTGTCGGACTTCCCTCATGTCGTCTCTCAGGAATTATTCACTACTCCACAGCCCTCTTGCAGCTTTCGTCCCCTGCCACTGCTCTCAGTGACCATGCTTTCCAATGGCACTATGACTACTGGCTGATAGGGTTTGTATCCTGAGTTGTTTTGGGCTTTTTCTGAATTTTCCTTTTTAATAAGCCTGTGAGATGCCTTGGTCTTGTCTGGTGAGAGGTCACAGGGAAAACATTCCTTGGTGGGATCAAGATAGGGAAGATCTTCCCCTCTGCACCAATTTAAGGACAAAGGAATGGTGGTGACCAGCTGCAGAGAACATCTTGTGTTTGGATTCAGTTTTGGAAAGAGATTTTTCCTACAGAAGATTTGGGAGGAAGACATTTGCTGCCCCCTCCCTACCCTGAAGAGGAACAACTAAGAGCTGCTTGTAAGTGAGTGGGTCCTTTTTTACTGAAAGATTCCAGAAAGAGATACTTTTGGAGAACTATGGGTAAGACCTTTTTAAGATCTTTGCAGGACCCCTACTTGGAGTTTTCACTCCTAGGGAAGGTAGAAAATTAGGGCTCTGTGCAGAGACAGTGAAATCCTTTTTGTTTATATGTTGGAAGGGATATTTTTCTGACCAGCAAGATTACCCCTGCCTTTCTAGGAACCTCACTCTTTCCAAACCCTGGAAAGTGTTTGTTTCCCTTGCCCTATTAATAAGAGACACTTGTACAGATAAAGACTAAGGGCTAGATTTTAAAAAAATATACGCATGTGTCCATGTGTGCGCTAGGGTTGTGAATCGTTTTAGGACGATTAAAATTATCGTCCGATAATTTTAATATCGTCTTAAACCGTTATGGAACACAATACAATAGAGATTCTAACGATTTATCGTTATAAATCGTTAGAATCGTGAGCCGGCACACTAAAACCCCCTAAAACCCACCCCCGACCCTTTAAATTAAATCCCCCACCCTCCCGAACCCCCCCCAAATGACTTAAATAACCTGCGGGTCCAGCGGCGGTCCGGAACGGCAGCGGTCCGGAACGGGCTCCTGCTACTGAATCTTGTTGTCTTCAGCCGGCGCCATTTTCCAAAATGGCGCCGAAAAATGGCGGCGGCCATAGACGAACACGATTGGACGGCAGGAGGTCCTTCCGGACCCCCGCTGGACTTTTGGCAAGTCTTGTGGGGGTCAGGAGGCCCCCCCCAAGCTGACCAAAGTTCCTGGAGGTCCAGCGGGGGTCAGGGAGCGATTTCCCGCCGCGAATCGTTTTCGTACGGAAAATGGCGCCGGCAGGAGATCGACTGCAGGAGGTCGTTCAGCGAGGCGCCGGAACCCTCGCTGAACGACCTCCTGCAGTCGATCTCCTGCCGGCGCCATTTTCCGTACAAAAACGATTCGCGGCGGGAAATCGCTCCCTGACCCCGCTGGACCTCCAGGAACTTTTGGCCAGCTTGGGGGGGGGCCTCCTGACCCCCACAAGACTTGCCAAAAGTCCAGCGGGGGTCCGGAAGGACCTCCTGCCGTCCAATCGTGTTCGTCTATGGCCGCCGCCATTTTTCGGCGCCATTTTGGAAAATGGCGCCGGCTGAAGACAACAAGATTCAGTAGCAGGAGCCCGTTCCGGACCGCTGCCGTTCCGGACCGCCACTGGACCCGAAGGTTATTTAAGTCATTTGGGGGGGGATTTAATTTAAAGGGTCGGGGTGGGTTTTAGGGGGTTTTAATGTGCCGGTTTTGCGATTTTACGTTTTTTCGATTTTTCATGATTTTTCACGATATTTTACCCCCCCAAACGGCAACAATACGATTCCCTCCCCCTCCCAGCCGAAATCGATCGTTAAGACGATCGAGGACACGATTCACATCTCTAGTGTGCGCACTACCTGGCATGCTCACATGGACGCACAATTTTATAACATGCTTAATACGATACATTTTTTAGTGTGTACAATAAACACTTGTACTGCATGCATGAAAATAAATGTTGTTAATGACCCTTACTTCTTCTGCATTAAGTGCTTGCATTATTCCAATAAACTCGGCGGCCGTTTTCATTACTGGCAGACAGGCAGCTGCGGTGGGTTGTGTTAGCAAGGAGGCGCTAAGGTCACGCAAGCGACCCTAATGCCTTCTTCCTAGTGCGACCCCCTAATTTACATATTGCATGGCATCCCCCTTGTGGGCGCCATGAGTGTGTTAAGAAAACGGGCGCTGAAAAGTCAGCACCTGCTTTCCGTGAACATTATTGCATCGGCCCCTTGGTTCTCTAATCTATCTAGTAGACCTATATTACCACCATATCTTCAGTTGCTCCCTAGATGATCAATACACTCCTCTTCGTATCCATAACCATATTTTTATATGCACATTCTTCATGTTTCTCTGTGTTGATATGTTGATTTTAAACTGTGATGCAAATATAATAGGAATTCAGCTATAAATGTGATTGTTAATCTGCCTTGAGACTAGCATGGAAAAGATGAAATATCAAATGTTTATAATTTAAAAAATGTGCTTTGGTACATATACCCCTTAATGTGTCTATGTACCAAAATACATAACAAATTATTAATTCACTTTGCTAATTTGCGATATCATAAATTAAAGCAATTTCACATTAATATTAATCCGAGCTACTGTCTTTTCATATCGTGACTGATTAAACAGATGTCCAATTTTTTATTTATTTATTTATTTAAATATATGGGAACTGATGATTCAAGGAAACTGGTAAAATTACAAAGCCTAGGTCTCTGTTTCAAGCCCATCATAAGTGTTTAAAGACCTTAAAAAATTAAGGCCTATATGAAATAGGTTGGTAGCTTAAACTCATTTTCAGATGACAGCTATCTACATCACTGAAACAAACAGTTCAAGATTGGTCAGCTCTGCTGTTGGCAGTTTCAGTAGAGAGACTAAAGATTGAATAAGTGAGGAAGATGACTTCAACTCTTTCACCCCTATAGATGTTCATTCTGATGCAGGTTTAAAACCCATTGGCTTGGCAATGGGGACAAACTTGCCCTGCTACTAGGTCCATATGGTATCTTCAGATGGACAACTTTGTTTCCTGTGCTGTCCTTAATGACACATGTGTCCAACCCTTCGGTTTGTCATTAGATGGCCCTAGGTCCCTTACCATCTAAACTAGTAACAACATGGGATGTCCATTCTCTTTCAGTCTCTCCACTGAGCTGACTGTGATTGGCTATCTGAGGGGCATTAGTTGGAGTTAGATGTAGAATGAGGTTTCAGTTTTGAGTTAGGTTTTGAGGAGCAAGAAGCTGTTTTTCTTTGCTCCCTACTGAGTTGGTCCCACTAACCCAGCTTGGTGTTTTTTTGCATTCAGAGGAAGATCCTTTATCAGTACATTCCCTGTCTGAAATGGCCTCCCTCTCCTTTTTTTTTTTTTATAGAGAAAGAAGTTTTTATAAGTTTTTGGTCAGCTTTTGGATTAGCTTTTGTCTTATTTGGGGAACACCCTGAGCTTTGGAAAAGAAGCAACGCCTTCCATCCTGAGAGCAGGAGCTAGAGATCTGTGAGCAACCTCTCTACTCCTTAGAGGAAGCAATACCAGTGACAGCACTACCCAGTGCGAGATATTTTGTATAGAAACTTCTTGAACTTTTCCCCTTTTTGGTTGTGTGGAGGTCTTGTCCCACCCCTCTGTACCCTTGGAAGGGGATAGAGAGCAGTGAGCTGAACTGGAACATCAAGGTTGTACTATCAAGCCTTGGGAGATTCCAAATCAGATCTCCACACCCCAAGCGGATCAGAGCACAGGTTGTGGGCATCAGACTGAACTTTGGACTAAGGTAGGAGCTTTTTATGGCATGGGGCTTCCCCTTGGATTCCCCTCTACTGGACTGAATCATAGATGAGTAGGCAGTATCCCTCCCAGGAGCTAGAGAGATAGGCACCAGCACCCCAGCAGAGGCACCATGTAAATAGTTCAACAGTACAGTTTAACTTGTTAAATGTTTGTGGGACAGTGATTGACCTTTTGGAAATAATCAGTAAATATGATTTGAACACCCAGTCTGAGTCCCGCTTGTCTGTCCTTGAAGAGAACACCTCACCAGAAAGATGCACACACAGCAGGAGGGACACTCCATCACCTGGGCCACAGAATATTTCCTTTTCCTTCACAAAAACAGCTCACCCCCTCTAGGAAGTACAGGAAGAACGGGAAGGATGGCAAGATCAGTCCTGACTAATAAATACTTTTAGGGTCCTAGGGGATCCAACAAACCCCTGACAAAGGGGTACACAAATGTTTCATAGGTCCTAAGATTTGATAGCAGAAAAAATAAAACATAAAAATAAATATTGTTTTAACAAGTAGCACAAAGGACTATGTTGTGCTTTATTGATTTATCATAAAATGCTTTGCTATTTGGAAAACATTCCTCTAATAAATGATCAGAACCTTATGTTCCCTAATCCTATTAGGTTGGAAAGTCAAACCAGAGCATTTGTAAACACTTAGAATAAAAACAAAAGCAATTTGAACAATTGAATATTACTATGGACATGTCCGTAAGCCATTAAAGTCTATTAAAAATACATTAGAAAACTATAAAATGGATCTAAAAAAGTACATCTAACAAATGCAAGCAACTAGTTTCAAGTAGATGAGAAACTATTGCTATTCAATATACATTTAGTCGATAACTTTCATACTGGCGCGTGCAGGTACACTGTGGCATGTGTACCTCTGTGCGCACCCAGAGATATGGCCATTTTATTACTTGCACACACATTTTAAAATAGCCTGGCAGTGTACACATGTGCACCCAAGTTTAAGTGGTGCACATAAAGGTGTGCAAATCCCAGTTCTACTGTATCCGTCAGGGTATTTAATGATGGGTGCATGTCAATGCTATTTACAGTTTCACCAGTCATCCTATTAAAAGCTAGGTACTCCAAACCCCCCTGGTTTGATAGCCTGCACACCCCCAGTTACCCCAGACCCTTTAAACCCAGCAGAAATAGTTAATTTCTTTTATTTTTTAAGTTGCACCTCCTCCATAGCAGAAGTAAAATTATGTGGCAGTGGACCTGCTGGGATGCATAAGCTTTTACGTGCACATCTCTTGGCCTTGCCCTGAAATGCCCCCACCTCTCCCAGACCATGCCCCTTTTTGAAATTGAGTGAGATGTGTCCTCAGTGCGAGATATGCGTGCAGCTGGGAGGTTTTTAAAATTGAGTAGGCACATGCGAGCCCAATTTTGGCACATGCTGGGCTTTTAATATTCACCTTTAAGTTATCTAAGGGATCAATTAACTCATATTTAAGATTGTGATAAATCCCCTTAGTCCATACACAAGGAGAAAACAACTTTTCAGATGTAATTCAAGAGTGCAGTTCTTGTAATTTAATTTTAACAAAAACAACAAAAATAAAGATATTTAACATAAAAGTTCATAAGTAGACTATCCTATCCTTATGTTTAAACATTTTATTAAAATTTTATCATATCATGTGACAAGTGTCTGGGCGCAGTTTGTTCTGCCGCTGCCCCCAGCAATACTGACAACAGTGACAACTACATCAGCACTAGGAACACATTCCTCTTACCCCCCCTTCCCACCCCACCCCCCCCAATCTTCGTTGACCTATGTCCGTAAATTGTTCAAAGAAATCCTGTCCATCATCAGGGAATGTTTATGCGTCCTGCACTTCGTTACACAGTAAATAAAAAAAAGAAAAAAACGAGCAAGAAAAAAAACAATCCATACACTTCGAACCAATCTTGAGTTCCTGTACCATCAGTCGTTGAGAATTCGGCTCCGTGCCCTATGAGGAAGTGATTGTATATATGGTTCCCAGACTTCTAAAAAGCGTTGTCACATTTGGGGAGAACCTTTAGCTGAAAGAGACTCCATATGCATCATTGTATATAGGAAGTTTCTCCACACCCAGAATGAGGGTGGATCCACCTCCCTCCATTGTAGAAGCACTACTTTTTTCCCCACCGCACTGGCTTTTTGGATAAAAAGGCGAACACCCAGATCTTGGAGCCTTGATTCCGGGATATAACCAAACAGCAACCACTTTGGTGCGATTGGAATTGAAATCCCCAATAATCCAGCTATATATTTCGCAATTTGAGTCCAAAAAACGCAAAACCATTGGACAAGACCAAAATGCGTGTGTCAGTGTCCTAACTTTATCGGGACAGCGGAGACAACAGTGAGAAGTCGCAATACGCTGTTGACACGCCCGTAGAGACGAAGTATACGCCCGTCCCAGGAATTTAAATAACAACTCCCGATAATAGCTATTACTCGAGATCTGAGATATTCCCCGATAGCATGTGCGCAACACCTGAGCTGTCATAACAATGTAAATTGAATAGTGTATTACATTCGTGTGCGAAACGCAGTATTTTATATTATCAGTTTCAGTTGCATAGATATGGTAATAAGGCGGGCAAAATGATGTCTCACTTAATTAAGGTATCTAAGGGATCACGCTACGTGGCGGGATTAAAAAATGCATCCGGCCAGGTGGAAACCCAGACTCCGACTATTCTAAGGCTGTTTCGAGATTATTATGCCCAGTTATATCAAGCGGGGGATTGGAATGAGGAACGGTGTGTGCAATTTTGTAATGCCCTATCAATACCAGCGCTCACTCCAGACCAACAATTGGCCCTTAATGCCCCAATTACAGATTTGGAACTTCGAGGAGGGATCCTGCAATCCAAGCGGCTAAAGACCCCGGGGCCAGATGGCTTCACCGCCAAATTTTATCGCTGTGTGATAGATAAGGTCTGTGAGCCCATGAAGGCTTTCTTTTTGGATCTCATTATCTATCACACAGCGATAAAATTCGGCAGTGAAGCCATCTGGCCCCGGGGCCTTTAGCCGCTTGGATTGCAGGATCCCTCCTCGAAGTTCCAAATCTGTAATTGGGGCATTAAGGGCCAATTGTTGGTCCGGAGTGAGCGCTGGTATTGATAGGGCATTACAAAATTGCACACACCGTTCCTCATTCCAATCCCCCGCTTGATATAACTGGGCATAATAATCTCGAGGACTGGCGACATAAGTATACTAGTTTAAGTGGCATCCACTCCCATAGCAACCTACACGAACGCACTGATGGCTACGAGGATGATACGTAAGGAAAAGGAACGGGAGAAGACAAAAGGAACTGAGCCGCCATCTTCCCCGGATCGCCCGCAGCAAAACCCCTCGGGGGTAGGGCCCGATCTTGATCAGATTAAGTTGGCGGTAACCGCGGCGATCGGGCCGGAATTAAAAGCGATCGCTGATCAATTGGCCGAATTAAAAAACATTGAACGGCTATGAAGGGCGCTTTGGGGATTTGGAGGCGAGACTTTTCATCCGGGGTATCACAGCGTCGGCGAGCCATGGCCCCCTACTGCTCTCAGCTAATTAACCTGGGCCTCAGAGTGACCCTAATTTATCCGGCGCGGCTGCGGGTGGTGACCGCCGAGGGGGTTCGATGGATGGAGACCCCAACATATCCCAGTCAACGAAGATTCCTTCCCCCCCTCCCTCTTCCCACCAGCCATTCCCCCCCCTACCCCCTCCCCTTTGCTAACTGCTGCCCCATGATACACAACACCCATACTGAAAAACTCTGGGCGCTGTGATATAGGAGACCACAGAGCTACCTTCAATCCCAGGTGGGCTCCCATCCCCGCCCCCCAGCCCATCATAGATGATAACAGTGGCATCCAACTTTTTCTCCCTAAGATGGGTTTGTTGTTATGCTCAAAGGTTGCTGATATGTTCTTAGCAGTTTTATTGAAAAAGTTGGATGCCACTATTATCATCTATGATGGGCTGGGGGGCGAGGGTGGGGGGGGGGGCGGGGATGGGAGCCCACCTGGGATTGAAGGTAGCTCCGTGGTCTCCTATATCTCAGCGCCCAGAGGTTTTCAGTATGGGTGCTGTGTATCATGGGGCAGCAGTTAGCAAAGGGGAGGGGGTGGGGGGGGGGAATGGCTGGTGGGAAGAGGGAGGGGGGGGAAGGAATCTTCGTTGACTGGGATATGTTGGTATTTTATTAGTATGATTTTACTATTATGATTAATGATTTATATATCTTGATTTTATTGATTGTTTCATGAGGAATGGTGACATTTTTGTTTTTCCATTGTTGCACTGTATAGAGTTTGGCGTGATGCGTTTTACAGTTCAATTGTTGTCTGCACATTTCTATTTATACTTTGTATGGCTTTATTCTGTATTTGGTGAGGGTTTGTGTTCTGCATGCAAAGACTGAGATGAAGCATTCTTTTAATATGTGGTTTCTCTGTAGGGATCTGTAGTAGTTTTAGCTTGGCCTGTTCTGTTTTCCTGATAGGAGGTGTATTGATATTTTAGATTCTGGTGTAATATTTGTGGTATTCTTTTTCATAGGTAGGGTTGTTATTCTTTGAGTGTTGGCAGATAGTACTGTGCTGATACGGGAGGACCATGCTGAAATATATCATAATAGGTATGATGCCAGATGAATTCCAAGATGCAAAGTTTTCTTGTTGGCATCACAACGGTGCATAAAATTATCATAATAACGTATATATCAATTTTACCTCAGAATGTCACATTTCATGTAAAATATGTGTTAAATGTGTAATTTAAAATTGTGTATGGGGAGGTGGGGGTAGGGTGCCAGGCTGTAAGATTTGCCTAGGGTGCCTAATACCCTTGCACCAGCCCTGTCCTGAGCAGCAAAGCTCAACCCCACCCAGGCATAGTTCATCATGTTTCAGGTCCTAGCACGCGTGTTAGACTCCTTGGTCCGTGTTTCAAGATGGGTCGGGTGGACAGTACGCCCTGGTTGACAGTCACGCCACATGCTGAGCCTCGTTTTATCTTGCCTCCTTGTCTTTCCCCTATCAACACCACAGCGACCTGACTACCTCCGCTCTGCCAGCCTGTGTTGCCCTTATCAACTTTCTGCCACTCTGCCTTGCTGCCATACAACAGATGATTCACTCAACTCCTTGTGGTGTTCTTGCCACTATCATGGTTCCTCAGTGTGTTGGTGCTAGTCTTTCTGCTTGCTATGTTCCCCCTTCATTGTGCTGTAGGATGTTGATGTCACTTGTCTTGCCACTTTGCCTGTCATGCTGCCTTTGAGGGCTCATGCATCTGTTATTAGTGCTCTCTTTTGAAGCTGTGGTGTGGTTTTGACACTCTCACTGCTGCTTTGCACCTCTGTTAAAGCACTCTTGCCACTCCTGGTACCCCTTTGCCTCTTTAAAGTGCCTTAGGCTATTCATACCACTTTGGTGCCACTTTGCCACAGTCTAAGTATCTTGGAGGTCTTTTCTCGTTCTGATGATTTCTCCCCAGAAGTTTCATCAGAATTGATAAGAAAACCCTAATTCTACAGCCAAAATAGGCTGCAAATACTTCCCCCATTGACTTTAATGGAAAACAAATCAAATGAATTGAAAAATCAGGATTTTTCCCAGAAAACAAATGTAACAAATTTGGGTCCTGGCAAAACGAATAAGAATGGAAAGAATTTTTTTCGTTCTGCACATCCCTACTCTCTTGTGAAGATCTGATGACCTTCGGAGTGAGGAAACTCATCCAAAGATGAGATTTGTGCAATGTTCTCTCAACCTAGCTTGATAGACTCTCTACTTGGGTAACATCAAGCTAGGTTGAGAGAACATTGCACAAATCTCATCTTTGGGTGAGTTTCCTCACTCCGAAGGTCATCAAATCTTCACAAGAGAGCACTGTTCTGTTTGTATATATCACTCTGAATGTCAAAATAGCCCCTAACCCCTACACTAATACCTAAACCTCACTTCAAGTAACTAGGTGGGCCTAATATAGAGGTATAAATACCTAGCTAGTATGAGGGCATTATGGCTAGGTTCTCTCTCTCTCTTTTTCTCTCTCTCTCTCTCTTTCCAGTGGTTGTAGGTAGGAATTACAACATTTCTGGCACCACAAAGTACAAAAAATTATCACAATTTGCAGTAATGCACTAAGATAGTGCACTTTGCAATAAACAGCCTATTATCATAAAACACACCCCTTTTCCTATTGCATGCAATATTTAGTGAAGTTTGATAAATCCAGGCCTTAGGTTGTCATTTATCAAATAGTGTTATGGTGTTTTCGCATGCGTTAAGCACCTTTAATGCATGTGAAAATCCCTTAACGCATGCAAAAATGCCTTTAACACATGAGATAGCACCAACAAGCATGGTGTGATGCAAATCTGAAAAAGAGGAGGAGTTAAGGGTGGGTTCACTGTTTTGAAAAGCCCTATTGCATGGCTTTAATACAGATTTTAGCTACACCTTTTTCAGTAGCATTAAGCTGTGTTTTAAGTGGTGTTAAGGCTTTATTGCATGTTGTAATGTGCACTCAAATGCCAGTTTTAGTAGTTTGGAAGGAGAGAGAGAGAGAGAGAGAGACTAGCCATAATGCCCTCACACTAGGTAGCTATTTATATCTGTATGGGAGGCCTACCTATTAGTGTAGGGGTTAGGGGCTACTTTGACATTCAAAGCGAGATGTACAAACAGAACAATGCTCTCTTGTGAAGAATCGATGACCTTCAGAATGAGGAAACTCACTCAAAGATGGGATTTGTGCAATGTTCTCTCAGCTTAGCTTGATGGACTCTCTACCTGAGTAACATCAAGCTAGGTTGAGAGAACATTGCACAAATCTCATCTTTGAGTGAGTTTCCTCACTCCAAAGGTCATCAAATCTTCACAAGAGGGCACTGTTCTGTTCATACGTCTCGCTTTGAATGTCAAAGTGGCCCCTAACCCCTATACTAATACCTAAACCTCACCTTGAGTAACTAGGTGGGCCTCATATAGAGGTATAAAGCTAGGCTGGCTCTCCAGGACCTTAAAACTACTCAGCATGGTCCTCCCAGTGGCTGTATGTAGGAAATACAACAATTCTGGCACTTATCTCAAAGTGCAAAAATGTTATCGCAATTTGCAGTATCTTAGCACTTACATGCCCCTTTTTCTATTGCATGCGATATTTAGTGCATTTTGATAAATCCAGGTCTTATTTTGCTATTTTTTTTAGATGGAAAGGGGGCAAAGAGGGCTTTGTGGGCCATTTTTTTAAACAAATGAAAATTCCCAAACACTTTTAGGTATTTTCATCATAGGTTATTTTTTATTTGTTCCATTCAGAACAAAGCAAAAAATGGCCTTCTTTTTTTATTTTTTTGCATTTTTATTTTTAATGAATTTACATCCCTGTCTTTTAAATACTCATGCATGTTTCTCAGATTTGTCTATGATGAAAATATTCTCCTAGCTTTAGATCTGTATCCATTCCTTTCGTAAATGTACTTATCCTTTGGTCAATATTGGACTTTACTTTATACTATGTGCAAATGGAGAATAGCCAGAATAGCCAGAATAGCCAGGATTGATGCCTTCACAGACAGTGCTACTGCTCACAAGTTTCAAACTTGTATTAATTCAATCCCCTTTTGTGTCTGTTACTATTTGTCCAATATATGCACATTCATTTTTCTGTGTAAAAATACTATGAAACTACCGTTTTATTGTCTAAGAATTTATATTTACTTGAAATTCCCAGATGTGATTTACTTTGTCTAGAAGTAGCATACCGGTTGCTTTATAAAATATTACATTGTTATATTTTCCTTAAGGCATGATTTACACAGGAATGGTGAAATTGTGTCAGTATGATGCGATTAAAATTGAATTTACTATTTAATATTCCGTATCTATAAGCTATGTTTAGCAAATATAATATATGCTTGTCTAAACTATTTGTGTTTTGTGTGCCTCATGTTATTGTTTTGCTTATTAGATTGCTTTCCATTTTACAGTTGTTTTCATTATCTTGAAAATCTATTAGTTAACATTATGTTGTATGGGAGGAACTGAAAAGCAGCTGCATTGTTACACTGAAATGGTTGATTTTTTCTGGATGCATAATGATTTTTTCCCATCCTTTCCTTTCCTTTGCATCGCAATTATGATTAATGGAGACTAATAGGAAAGACGTTTTCCGTAGTTACCCTAAAAAATGAGTTGAGAGCTTATCCCCCAATTAGTTTTTAAGTCACATTGACCATTAAGGAAGAACATGTTCAGTTAATTAATTAGAATACTGTCAGAAGACTGCCTGGGGATTTTTAACTACACAGAGCATTAACAAACAGGAAATTGCCATCCCAGAGTTTTTTTGTTTATTAATTTTGATCATCACATGGTTAAAGCTAGTGCTAGCTTTTTCTCATAGCAAACATTTTCATTTCTAGTAGCAACAGGCATTTCTTGTTCATTATTGCTTTACTTTCTCATATGACAGAATTTCTGTAATTTTGCACTTACACATTGTGGGTCTGATTTTAAAAAGCATTTACATGCGTAAATCTGGGTTTTACGCATGTAAATGCACTTTACTCGAGTAAGTGGGCTTTTGAAAATTGCTACAATATATGCCATTGAATCGTCCATAGGATTTATTCGCATAAGTGCACTTTACGTGAGTAAATGGCTTTTGAAAATTGCTACAATAGTAGTTACATTTATGCGCGTAACTCCTTTGAAAATTACCCCCATAGTTTTGCACTTAGAAAAGTATGCGCATAAAGGGGCAGATTTAAAAAAAAGCACACGTGCGCGTACTTTTGTTCTCGCACCCGGCACAAACAAGAGTATGCCGGATTTTAATAGATACGTGCGTATCTTTTAAAATCCGGGATCGGCATGCACAAGGCTGCACAAAATTGGCAGCCTGCGCCAGCCGAGCCGCACAGCCTGCCTCTGTTCCCTCCGAGGCCGCTCCGAAATCGGAACGGCCTCGGAGGGAACTTTCTTTCCGACGCCCCCCCCCCATCTTCCCCTCCCTCCCCCTACCTAACCCACCCCCCCCAGCCCTATCTAACCCCTCCTATCTTTATTATAAATGTTATGCCTGCCCGAGGCAGGCGTAACTCGCGAGCGCCGGACGGCTGCCGGCGCGCGATTCCCTGGCCCGGGAGCAGTTTTGGAGGCCTCAGCCACGCCCCCAAAATACCCCTGGGCCAGAACCACTCCTGCAGCCCCGCCCCTGGAACACTCCCCAATAATGCACCGCCGTTACATGCCCCCGATACGCCCCCTGACACGCCCCCCCAGGAAAGCCCCAGGACTTACGCTCGTCCTGGGGCTTGCGCGCGCCACCGAGCCTATGCAACATAGGCTTGGCGTGCGCAGGGGATGGAAGGGGCAGCTTTTCAGGGGTTACGCATGTATCTTACACGCGTACCCCTTTGAAAATCTGCCCCAAAATGTCCCAAAATATTTGTGTGCACATACTAGCGGTTATAATTGTGTGAGGGTGATTTTTACTGGGATGATTTTCAACGTGAACTTGCACGTGTAAATTCACTTATAGAATTGGTGAAACTTAAGTGCACAATATTTGTTGGCAAATTTATGTATGCAGTGTTAATGGCGATAACCTCTGACCAATAATTCAATGAATACCAGCTCCAAAGAAGTTATGCAGTGAAAGGTTTATTAATGGGGAAAAGGGGAAAGGCGTGGTTTCCCCGGGGAAGAAGTGAATACAAAGCAAATGGTGTATAATTCAGAATCTACCCAGTGCTCTAACGTGTGTGCTCAGACTTATAAGGGTCCTAGGATTGCTGATACCAGACATCTGCATAATCCACACCCATTACCTTCAATAACCAATCGATATATATTTTAGCATGTGTACTTAGCGTGCTTCTTACTATAGGCTAGGCTCTTGTTATCAGAAAAATAACAAAGTTAGTTCCATCCTTCCAGGAATGATGTCATCCGTGCTGGATGATCCTCTTGTAAGTTTAATTATCATAGTGCTTCATAGTGCTATCAATCCACTCAGCACTAGGTATTCTTACATCCGCCCCTTTGAAGGGTGACGGCTAGGAGCCCTTCACACCTATCTGTGTCGCATATCGCCTGTCTTAGGTTGCCCAGCCTAGTTAAGGCTAATCCTTACTGGCTAGAGACATTACTCGTCATGGGCCAATATGCTCATTTTTCACAGATAGTCATCACAGGTGGTGGGGAATGGTGCAGTGTCATCGTTGGAATCCAGAAGCAGCAGGTTCAAGGTTTCAGCTTGATTGAGCATGATCCGAGTGCTGGTCTGTGTTATCAGCATTTCAGAGACTTGATCGCGGCATCTTCGTAGGCAGATACAGAGGCATGGTAAACAGAGGCAGACTACTAGCCCGAGTAAGGCAATCGTACACATGGAGCCAATTAGAATTTTGAATCCTGAACCTAAACTAGAAAACCATGAGCCAAGGGATCCAAATGGATCACTGACATCAAGTCCTTTCCAGGTTTGCACTGGTACATGTGCAATTGACATCATGTTGCGGGTGATTTCCTCAATCACTTCACCCTTGTCGTCTATTTGAAGACAACAGTTACTGAGGTTAAATTTACCACATAGTCCTCCTTCTGAAGCTAGTATGTAATCTAATGCTAGATGATTCTGGTAAATAGCATTCCAAAAACCCTTTTGCTGAGTGGCTAATATTCTCAGTACTTTAGCAGTTTCATTAGTAATTATTTCAACAACAGCTTGCAATCTTATAATACGATTTAACATATAAATTGGAGTTCTGTAACCCGAAGAGCTATTCTGATAGGTTACAATATTGAGCCAATAAGAATTTACCATTTGGGCTTGCATGGTATAGTTGAGAAAAGATTGAGACAAACAAGAGGAATTGCCTATAGCTATAGTGTGTAATACTGTGTAAGGTCTATGGATGCACTTTGTTGCAACAATGGAGTGGGCCAATATCCACTGTGCTTTACATGAGATAGAATCGGTGCTTTTGCACATGGGTGTCACAAATATAGCAATCAGGAGGGATAACCTAGCAGAGCAGTTGGATATCATTCTTAAAAGGTACAGAGAAAACATGAAGAGGTAATCCATTGGAATGGACAAGGAAGAGAAGGAAAAAACAACAAACAAAAACATAAGGCATGTTCTGGTCATAGATAGGAGTAGGTACAATTGCATATCCTTGTAAGAGTAAGCCTCAGTTAGAATGAGTGCATTACAAAATTATCCCTTCTTAGTCCTTCAAAATTTAAAACTATTCAGAAATGAATATTTCTTATAGTATGTTCACCTCATGAATGGTTTAGCTTGTTAACTATTACAGCTTCAGTTGATTTCTTATGGTAAAATAATAATGGCTGTCATAACAGTGTCTTTTTGGACACAGATATATTGTTAACTATAGGTAACCTGTTGCGGTCCTGGCCGCGAGCACTGTGGGCAGACCCTTACCTCTTGATTCCCGGACATGTTCCTGCCTCAGGAGTCCTGGCCTACAGCCTGTTTGGTGGCGTTCCCGCTGGGGCAGCACCGCCGGGAAGGTTCCGGGGGATGCCCTGTTCCTAGGCACTCGTGCGCGCGCCACATGGGCGCCTTTGTAGCCCGTTTCCCGCCAGTACAGACTCCGCCCAATTCCTGATGTCGGACGCTGCGGCCTTGATAAGCAAGCCGTGGCCATCCAGCCCTTGCCTTGCAACGGGTTAGTATTCTTGTTTCCTGTTGCGTTGCGTCCTGGAGTGACCCGCTTGGCTATGTCGCTCTGTTCCTGCTACAGTACCTGCTTGGTTCCTGCCTGCTTGCTACAGTTCCTGCCTGGTTCCAGTACCCGAGCCTGCTACAGTTCCTGCCTGGTTAACTGTACCCGAGTCCTGCTACAGTTTCTGCCTGGTTCCAGAACCCATACCCAGTTACAGTATCACTTCTGTCCTAGTCTGGTTCCAGTTACCTGTCCTGATCCACAACCCGCCTAAGTCCCAAGCATCTGCCTCCTGGCCCGCTGTTCATCAGAGACATTGTCCATCACTTTCTAGTCTCCAGCAGGTCGGCCCAAGGGTCCACTAAACTGAGACTCCCACAACAGATTGCAAGGCCATGGACTCAGCGGATGCACCCGCTCCCTCAGATCTGTCCGGGATGGCCCGGCAGATGCTACAGCACCAGAGCTGCATTGATAATTTGGCAGCCACGGTGGAACGGCTATCCTCGCGCCTGGAGTCCTTGCCTTCCGCTGGCAGGGCCCCCGAGGGTCACGGCTCTTCTGTGACTCAGTTACCAGCACCCTCCGGCTATGCTGGCAATTTAAGGACCTGCTGCGGCTTCCTGAACCAATGTTTTGTACGGTTCTCCTTGTTGCCTCGGCAGTTTCCCTCGGATGCGGTGAAAGTGGCATACATCCTGTCCTTGCTCGATGGGAAAGCCTTGATATGGGTTTCTCCCCTTTGGGAAAACAATGATTCTTCACTAACGGATTTACAATTGTTCATTACGAACTTTCGCCAGGCCTTTGATGAGCCCGCCCAGGTAGCCACGGCTACGTCTGATATGCTGCAACTTCGTCAGGGGGCTCGCTCCTTGGCAGACAATGCAATGGAGTTTCGGACTTTAGCCCAGGAAGTAGGTTGGCAGGATGGCATTCTTAAGGCCATCATCCTGGAAGGCCTTTCCAGACGCATTAAGGATGAGATTGCGGGTCGAGATTTGCCGGAAGACCTCAATGCCTTGATTGAGATGGCTGCTCGCATAGACCGCCGCCTACAACAATGGGCCAAGGAGCAGCGCTCTTCTCGCCATAGTCCGGCTCGTGGGCCGAGACCTGTGCCTTCTCCTAAGAGCTCTCGTCCAGACGTCCCCACCAGCGAACCCATGCAGCTGGGACGGGCCCTGCTTTCTTTTGAAGAAAGACAACTCGTCGTTCGTTGAAGTTGTGTTTATATTGTGGCCAGAAGGGCCACTTCTTGGCATGCTGCCAGGAGCGTGCGGAAAACACCAAAGCCTAGGAGGTCGGGAGGAGCTCCTCCTAGGCTGTGCTACAGCTCCTAAATGCACTGTTCCTGTTACTCTGGAATACCCTGGAGGTTCTTTGAGACGATAGCGTTCCTGGACTCTGGAGCCGGAGGTAATTTCATCCTGCACGACTTAGTTTCCCAGTTGTGAATCCCTACGCATAGATGGGAGGTCCCGTTATGAATTACCTCGATCCAGGGAACGCTCCTTCCTGGTCCCATCCAGCTGTCCACGGCACTCATTACAGTCCGCACCGGGGCAATCCATTCGGAGGAGATAGCCTTCCTAGTACTGGATAAGGCTGTCCACCCTGTGGTGCTAGGGTTGCCGTGGTTACAGAAACACTCGCCCACGATTTAGTGGGAGACGCTACAGATTGTTAAATGGAGTCCCTTCTGCCTAGCTAATTGTATGAAGGTGCCTAGGACCCCCTCACTTCCGTTGATGCACTCTGCTGTGGGTTTCCCTGCACCTTATGAGGAATTCACCGATGTATTCTCCAAGACCAAGGCGGAGATCCTTCCGCAGCATCATCCGTATGACTGTGCTATTGACTTGCTACCTGGTACCATGTCCCCTCGAGGAAGGGTTTATCCCTTATCCATACCTGAGACACGGGCCATGTCTGAGTACGTTGCAGAGAATTTGGCCAAGGGTTTTATCCACCCATCCAAGTCGCCTGCAGTGGCGGGCTTCTTTTTTGTCAGCAAGAAAGACGGCCCACTGAGGCCGTGTATAGACTATCGAGGCCTAAATTTGATTACCAAGCGAGACCGCTACCCATTCCCGTTAATACCGGAGCTCCTTGATCGACTTCTAGGAGCGAAGATTTTCACAAAGTTGGACTTATGAGGAGCCTATAATTTGGTCAGAATCCGTCCCGGAGATGAGTGGAAAACCATGTTTAATACCCAAGACGGGCATTATGAGTACCTCGTGATGCCTTTCGGCTTATGTAATGCCCCGACGGTGTTCCAGCACCTGATGAATGAGGTGTTGCTGGACCTTCTGAACACCTGTGTAATTGTTTACCTTGATGACGTGTTAGTCTACTCCCAGGACCTGCCGTCACATCGTCAACATGTCTGCCAAGTGCTCCAGATACTTAGGGAGCATGGTCTATACGCGAAACTGGAAAAGTGCAGTTTTGAGAAGACCTCCCTGCCGTTCCTAGGCTACATAGTCTCTGCAGCAGGCTTTCTAATGGATCCTGAGAAAGTGGCTGCTATTAAGAATTGGCCCCGGCCCAGGGGTCTTAGAGCATTGCAACACTTGCTCGGCTTTTCTAATTTCTACTGTCACTTTATCCCCAACTACTCCCGTATTGTGGCTCTGTTAATTGCCCTCACCCGAAAGGGGGCTAACGTGGTGGATTGGCCTCCTTCTGCCTGCCAAGCTTTTGAGGCCCTCAAGGAAGCCTTCTTACTAGATACCTGCCTTCGTCATCCGGATCCCAGCCGGCCCTTCGTGGTGGAAGTTGATGCCTCCAATGTGGCCGTGGGGGGCGTACTGAGCCAGTACTCTGATTCTGGACAGCTGTTGCCCTGTTCATATTTCTCAAAGAAATTCTCCCCGGCTGAGAGCAACTACTGTGTAGGTGACAAAGAGTTGCTAGCCGTGAAACTTGCCCTGGAAGAATGGAGACAGTGGTTGGAGGGAGCCAACCACCCGGTCACAATTTACACCAATCACAAAAACCTAGCATTCTTGAAGCAAGCCCAATGCCTGAATCCAAGACAAGCCCGATGGTTGCTGTTTTTTGATCGGTTTGACTTTACCTTATGCTACCGACCCGGCTCTAAGAATGTTCGAGCTGACGTGCTCTCATGCTCTTCTGAGGTTGAAGAGACCCCTGATACACCTCAGTATATCTTGGACCCCGTGAAAGTAAGTCTTGCTGCAACCTTGGTGTCCTCCCAAAGGAAGACCGTCGTTCCGTGTCGCTCCCGGAGAGCAGTTCTCGATTGGGCCTATGACTCCCTCACTGGGGGTCATGCTGGTTGGAAAGGGACTTTAGACTTGTTAAACCGTTTCTACTTGTGGCCAACGGTGAGACAGGACGTCCAAGCTTTTGTGAGCTCATGCCCTACTTGTGCTGTTCAAAAGCCACTCATCGGGAAGACCAGGGGCTTCTTGCAACCATTGCCCATCCCGGTGGAGCCTTGGACACACATCTCCACTGATTTCGTCGTGGATCTTTCTGCCTCCGAGGGTAATTCGGTCATCTGGGTAACCGTGGACTGATTTTCCAAGATGGCGCACTTTGTTCCCTTGCCAAATGGTTCATTTTCCCTCTGATTTTTTATAGTCGATCTATGCTCTATAATACGAGTCTTTACCATCCGTTTTGTTTTACCCACATATAGTTTATTGCACGGGCAATAAATCACATACACAACCCCTGTCGTGGTACAATCAGATGAGCCTCGAAGTGTAAAAATTCTCGAGGTACTAGGATGAATAAATTCAAACATGGTCATTGTCAAAGTACATACTGAGCAGTGGCCACATGGCTTGTGGCCACATGTATCAGAAACAACAGCAGGACTCGATACTGTATGAACCAACATATCCTTTAAATTCTTTCCTCTCCGATGAGTAAAATGTCATCAGGAAAAAGATCAGTAACCGGGCAGGCAACTGATACACGATGCATTAGACAGGAAAGGCGACAAGAGGAAACAGCTTTTCCTCTCTTACTTGAACTCCTAAAACAAAACAATGTTTGGCTGTATAATAGATTCCTCTTATTTCAGTATAGTAGGCTTTAACTTACATAAGAACATAAGAACATAAGAAAATGCCATACTGGGTCAGACCAAGGGTCCATCAAGCCCAGCATCCTGTTTCCAACAGTGGCCAATCCAGGCCATAAGAACCTGGCAAGTACCCAAAACCTAAGTCTATTCCATGTTACTGTTGCTAATGGCAGTGGCTATTCTCTAAGTGAACTTAATAGCAGGTAATGGACTTCTCCTCCAAGAACTTATCCAATCCTTTTTTATACTAACTGCACTAACCAAATCCTCTGGCAACAAATTCCAGAGTTTAATTGTGCGTTGAGTGAAAAAGAACTTTCTCCGATTAGTTTTAAATGTACTACATGCTAACTTCATGGAGTGCCCCCTAGTCCTTCTATTATCTGAAAGAGTAAATAACCGATTCACATTTACCTGTTCTAGACCTCTCATGATTTTAAACACTTCTATCATATCCCCCCTCAGCCATCTCTTCTCCAAGCTGAACAGTCCTAACCTCTTTAGTCTTTCCTCATAAGGGCGCTGTTCCATCCTCTTTATCTTTTTGGTCGCCCTTCTCTGTACCTTCTCCATCGCAACTATATCTTTTTTGAGATGCGGTGACTAGAATTGTACACAGTATTCAAGGTGGGGTCTCACCATGGAGCGATACAGAGGCATTATGACATTTTCCGTTTTATTCACCATTCCCTTCCTAATAATTCCCAACATTCTATTTGCTTTTTTGACTGCCGCAGCACACTGAACCGACAATTTCAATGTGTTATCCACTGTGACGCCTAGATCTCTTTCTTGGGTGGTAACACCTAATATGGAACCTAACATTGTGTAACTATAGCATGGGTTATTTTTCCCTTTATGCATCACTTTGCACTTATCCACAGTAAATTTCATCTGCCATTACGATGCCCAATTTTCCAGTCTCACAAGGTCTTCCTGCAATTTATCACAATCTGCTTGTGATTGAACAATTTTGTATCATCTGCAAATTTGATTACCTCACTCGTCGTATTTCTTTCCAGATCATTTATAAAAATATTGAAAAGTAAGGGTCCCAATACAGATGCCCTGAGGCACTCCACTGCCCACTCCCTTCCACTGAGAAAATTGTCCATGTAATCCTACTCTCTGTTTCCTGTCTTTTAGCCAGTTTGTAATCCACAAAAGGACATCGCCACCTATATCATGAGTTTTTACTTTTCCTAGAAGCCTCTCATGAGGAACTTTGTCAAACGCCTTCTGAAAATCCAAGTACACTACATCTTCCAGTTCACCTTTATCCACATGTTTATTAACTCCTTCAAAAAAGAGAAGCAGATTTGTGAGGCAAGACTTGCCTTGGGTAAAGCCATGCTGACTTTGTTCCATTAAACCATGTCTTTCTATATGTTCTGTGATTTTGATGCTGTGATTTTGATGCTTAGAACACTTAGAACACTTTCCACTAATTTTCCTGGCACTGAAGTCAGGCTAACCAGTGAAACAGAGGCCTTTGCAGGGACAGAGAGAATACAGAATATAGCAGAAGTAGAACTTAGACTACAGAAACATCATTGGAACAACAGTCCTGTGAAACAATTACAAAGTATTCACTCTTGAGCACTGTGATTCAAATGTATACCTTTTTAATGAAGGTATCTTCCATGACACTCATTTGCAATTCACAAACTACCTTTCTTGAAGTTCAGCTCTATTGCAAGTGTGTCAATGTTTCATTAAAGCACTTTGTATATATTTTGACTACAGATGTGCATTGTTTATTTTTTCGGTCCGTGCTTCGTTTTTGGGCCTCTTTGGGAAATTTTGTTTTTCCTGCGGTTCGTTTGTTTTTTTTTTTTTTGTTTGTTTGTTTTATTTGTGGGTTCTGATTTTCGGGTTAGCATGCACTAACATTTTAAAAGTTGTCATGTTAATTTTAATTTAGTTATTATGAATGTTTGACTGTAATCCACTGAGATCTGTGGATTAGTGGACTATGATTTATATAAATAAATAACATAAATAAAAAGACCAAAGACTGAATAGGCATGAAGACTGAATTAACCTTTCACTCATAGAAGGTGACTTTTTAGAGCAGGGTGGAGGCACTTTGTCAGGGCAGTGTGGGAAAACTTGCACTGCTGCTGCACCATGCTGCACCTTTTTCTATGGATGGTGGGTTCCTGGTTTCAAGTACTTTCAGTATGACAACTTCAGTAGCAAGTAAAGTAAAACAGCTAATGCCAACATTCTATTGTTGATGTCATTGCAGTTCTTGTTATCAGTCTGTTATAAATTGCAATGCACTAAATGAGCATTGTATAAAGGACAGCATAATGAAATGCTAATGATATGCAAATACATTCTGTCAGAAAAATCAAGTTTTAAGTTTAGAGATGATGTTGAATATGGGAGAACCTGACATTTTTTATTCTTGCATACATTACATTTTAATATCTAGGACCTGGCTCTCTAAGACCTTTTCTCCTGTTCTGTGCTTATGAAAAAAGATATGGATGATTCAGGCCCCTAGATGGCTAATCTACTGGGTTAAAAGCCTCTGAAGGCTCATGACTAAGGTTGCGTTATTTTGAAAAATACATCATTTATGACATGAAGTAGAGCAGATTTTGTATGAGGATTTCAGTCCACTATGAGAAGGATTTATAATCTAATTTGATATTCAAATAGACATTTTTATTGTACCATACATTTATTTTCTGTGATAATCTTTGTTAAATAGCAGGAAAGAAATTGTATGTGTGATGTGTCATGAAAGAGTAATTTCTCAGTAAGTAAAGGAATTGCATTTTCTGTTTTCTATGCTACAGCAGCAAGCAGACAGATATTAAATATAATTTGCAATCTGAGTCACAGTCACTATAATTTATAATGGGATCAGCAATCTAAGGTGTACAAATCCTGCTCTTATATTAAACTTTGATGCATTTCATTGAGTTCATCAGTTCCCCATATATGGCCAAGATACATAACAAACATATGTAATACTAGTGTTTACCGGCTCGTGTCCAGAGACGCATCCATTTTATAACATACGCACATATATGCATGCATATTATATATAGAAACATAGAAGCGACAGCAGAAGAAGACCCAAACGGCCCATCCAGTCTGCCCAGCAAGCTTTCACACCTATTTGATTCTCTGACCGCTGAGGTCAGGGCCCTTATTGGTAACTTTTTGGTTCCAATTCCCTGCCACCCCCACCATCGATGCAGACAGCAGTGCTGGAGCTGCATCTAAGTGAAGTAGTTAGCTAATTGGTTTGGGGTAGTAACCACTGTAATAAGCAAGCTATTCCCGTTTGTTTACCCTGCATATGCAATTCAGCCATTGTTGGTTGTCTGAATAAAAATCCTCTTTACTTAATTCCCTCTGTTGTTGAAGCAGTGAACTGCGCTGGATACTTATTCCAAGTCAAGTATCATGCTTAATTGATTCGGGGTAGTAGCCACCGTAACAAGCAAGCTATACCCATGCTTATTTGTTTACCCAGACTATGTAATTCATTCCTTGTTGGTTGATGCTGATATAAATCATCTTTTCTTCATTCTCTCTGCCATTGAATCAGAGAGCTATGCTGGATGTGCATTGAAAGTGAAGTATCAGGCTTATTTGATTTGGGGTAGTAACCGTTGTAACAAGCCAGCTACTCCCATGCTTATTTGTTTAACCAGACTATGTAATTCATTCCTTGTTGGTTGATTGCTGAATATAAATCATCTTTTCTTCATTCTTTCCCTGCTGTTGAAGGAGAGAGCTATGCTTGATGTGCATTGAAAGTGAAGTATCAGGTTTAATTTGATTTGGGGTAGTAACCGTTGTAACAAGCCAGCTACTCCCATGCTTATTTGTTTACCCAGACTATGTAATTCATTCCTTGTTGGTTGATGCTGAATATAAATCATCTTTTCTTCATTTTCCCTGCCGTTGAAGGAGAGAGCTATGCTGGATGTGTATTGAAAGTGAAGTATCAGGCTTATTTGATTTGGGGTAGTAACCTCCATAACAAGCCAGCTACTCCCATGCTTATTTGTTTAACCAGACTATGTAATTCATTCCTTGTTGGTTGATGCTGAATATAAAACATCTTTTCTTCATTTTCCCTATTGGATGCTCGTACATGCATGCACAATTTAAAATGGATTTGTGCACATAATCGAACAAATGCCGCATCTACTGTGTAAGTGGGGGAATTTTATAAGAGATGTGTGTCAATGCCAAATATAGTTTTCCCAGTTCATTTCCAGTTCACTTGGTTTAGGGTTAGGACTTCCAAACCCTCCTAATTTATTAGCCTCCCTTTCCCCCTGTTAGCTCCAACTCTTACAACCCCACTGACTACCCTAAATTTTTTTGTTTTTATTACTTACACGCATCCATAGCAGCAGAAGTTACATGGCAGGGGACCCCGACGTGCTCCTGTGTGCATTAGGATTTACGTGCACATCTCTGGACCTTTCCCTGACATGCTGACACCCTGCCTAAACCATGCCCCTACCACACCCCTTTATCTAAACTTTTGACTTATATGCGTAGCGGGAGATATGCACATACATGGATGCTTATAAAATCAGTTCTGCATGTGCCAACCCAACTTGTGCACATATCTCCCGGCTTTGGCGAGCGTAGTAGGGCTTTTAAAATTCACCTATCAAATTACAAATCACAAATACAATGGAGTCCATAAATGATTGCTAATTATATAACCTATACAACTAATAAGCATCCCAAAACCTTTATAAGTTATTTTCACTGATGTAACAGATAGAGATGTGCTTCGTTTTAATCTGTCGGTTTGGGCTTTGGGTCAGGCGTTTTTTTTCGGCAAATTTTTCCAAAACAAACCGGAAAAAACCCCCCACCCCAACCCTTCATCCCGACCCCCCCCAAGACTTACTAAAAGCCCTGGTGTTCCAGCGAGGTCCCGAGAGCAATCTTTCCCTCTTGGGCCTTTAGCTACCACTAATCAAAATGGCACCGGTGGCTCTTTGCCCTTACCATGTGACAGGGGCTACCGGTGCCATTGGTCAGCCCCTGTCACATGGAAGGAGCAATAGATGGCCCATGCAATTTTCTAAGATGGTGCCGGCCATCCATTGCTCCTATCATGTGACAGGGGCCTACCAATGGCACTGGTAGCCCCTATCACATGGTAAGGGCAAAGAGCCACTGGCACCATTTTGATTCCTGGCAGGCCCGACAGCCCGAGAGCAGAAGATCGCTCCCGGGACCCCGCTGGACCACCAGGGCTTTCAGTAAGTCTTGGGGGGGGGGGGGGATCAGGATGGTGGGAGGGTTGTATTAAGTAAATTGAAGGGTTGGGTTGGGTTTGGGGGTTTTTTTTTTTTAATCCGTTTTGGGATTCGGGTCCCCCGAACCAGGCCGAATTAGGCAATTTGGTTGAAATTGCCTAATTCGTAATAAATGAATGCACATCCCTAGTAACAGAGTACACTTATACAATTCTATAGAAAAAAGAACTTCACAACATCCATGCCAGCTTTCATAATGAAATATAGTAAACTTTTGATATTAGCAGATCATGCATAGGGGTGATCCAACCAGTCACTCTACATTCCAAAGCCTGAAATGGCACCATGTTTTGTTGCCTGCTTCAGGGGCATATGAATATGCTGTTGCTGGACTTCAAAATACCACCAATATTGGAACCATTATATATAAAGACATAAACACTGGGTTTGCAAATACTATTCTGCCTCTGTGCACATTCCTGTAACAAGGCAATATGTCAGAGTAACTGACAATAGTTTAATAGCCTCCTTTCTGCCCAATAGCTCCGAATTTTAAAACCCTGCTTATCTTCCTAACATTTTTTGATTTACAATTTATATGTCTTCCATAGCAGAAATAAAATTAAATGGCAGGGGACCCTGGCACACTCCAGTGTGCATAAGTATTTATGTGCAAATTTCATGGTTAAATTCCAGAACGCTCATGCCCCACCCAAACCATGGTTTATGATTTATTGTTTTTTATATACTGTCACATCAGCATAGCCTTCTCAACGGTTCACAATCATGAAACAATAAGGAAATACACTAAGACATTCAATAAATAGTAATAACAGCTAAAATGTTTAAAAAGAGAACATACATATAGAATTTAGCTGTTAAAATACAATTAAAACTAAATAAAACTTATTACTTTAATATTCCTAAACAGTAGTAACTAAAAACATATAGAACATAAACTACCATATCAATACAAAAGCTGAATAATAATAAAAGAGAAAGAATTAGGCCTATACAATCGCCTGCTACACATTTTCTTTATAAGCACATTGAAAAAGCCAAGTTTTTAATTCTGCCTTACATTTCTTCTTATCTACTATTAATCTTAAATATGGTGGTAGTATATTCCATAATTTCAACCCTGCTATTGACATTGCACGTTCCCTCACTTAACTTAGTCGAGCCGATCTGATCGATGGAATTGATAAAAGACTTTTGTTTGGTGATCTCAAGTTTTTCTGTGGAATATGCAACCTTATGGAAAAATTTAACCATTCAGTTCTTTCGCCATGGATTATGTTATGAATTATACATGCTGTTTTATATTGTATCCGATAATTTATCAGAAGCCAATGTAAAGAGATCAAAACTGGAGTAATATGATCACATCTTTTTTTGGCCGTCAGGACTCTGGCCACAGAATTCTATAAGACCTGAAGCGGTCTAATTGTGGATAGCGACAATCCTAGAAATAGTAGGGGTGTGTATTCGTTTTCAACGTATTGGCAATCCGCAACGTATATGTCCCTATTCATTGTATTCGTGGGGTCACGAAACATATGGCGAACCCCCACGAATACAACGTTTCTAACGAATAAACCCCCACCTTCCTGACCCCCCAAGACTTGCCGAAAGGCCCTGGTGGTCCAGCGAGAGTCCGGGAGCCATATCCTGCACTCGGGCCATCGGCTGCCAGTTTTCAAAATGGCGCCAATAGCCTTTCCCCTTACTATGTCACAGGGGCTACAGGTGCCATTGGATTTTCAGAAGGCGTTTGACAAAGTTCCTCATGAGAGGCTTCTAGGAAAAGTAAAAAGTCATGGGATACCGTAGAGATGTGAATCGGAACCAGAATTGGATCCAATTTCAGTTCCGATTCACATCTCTATGGGATAGGTGGCGATGTCCTTTCGTGGATTGCAAACTGGCTAAAAGACAGGAAACAAAGAGTAGGATTAAATGGACAATTTTCTCAGTGGAAGGGAGTGGACAGCAGAGTGCCTCAGGGATCTGTATTGGGACCCTTACTTTTCAATATATTTATAAATGATCTGGAAAGAAATACGACGAGTGAGATAATCAAATTTTCAGATGACACAAAATTGTTCAGAGTAGTTAAATCACAAGCAGATTGTGATAAATTGCAGGAAGAACTTGTGAGACTGGAAAATTGGGCATCCAAATGGCAGATGAAATTTAATGTGGATAAGCGCAAAGTGATGCATAAAGGGAAAAATAACCCATGCTATAATTACACAATGTTGCGTTCCATATTAGGTGCTACAACCCAAGAAAGAGATCTAGGCGTCATAGTGGATAACACATTGAAATCGTCGGTTCAATGTGCTGCGGCAGTCAAAAAAGCAAACAGAATTTTGGGAATTATTAGAAAGGGAATGGTGAATAAAACAGAAAATGTCATAATGCCTCTGTATCGCTCCATGGTGAGCGCACCTTGAATACTGGGTACAATTCTGGCCGCCGCATCTCAAAAAAGATATAATTGCGATGGAGAAGGTACAGAGAAGGGCTACCAAAATGAGAAGGGGAATGGAAGAGCTTCCCTATGAGGAAAGACTAAAGAGGTTAGGACTTTTCAGCTTGGAGAAGAGACGGCTAAGGGGGGATATGATAGATATGTTTAAAATCATGAGAGGTCTAGGACGGGTAGATGTGAATCGGTTATTTACTCTTTCAGATAATAGAAAGACTAGGGGGCACTCCATGAAGTTAGCGTGGGGCACATTTAAAACTAATCGGAGAAAGTTCTTTTTTACTCAACGCACAATTAAACTCTGGAATTTGTTGCCAGAGGATATGGTTAGTGCAGTTAGTATAGCTGTGTTTAAAAAAGGATTGGATAAGTTCTTGGAGGAGAAGTCCATTACCTGCTATTAAGTTCACTTAGGGGCGGATTTTCAGAGCCCTGCTCGCGTAAATCCGCCCAAAACCGGGCAGATTTACGCGAGCAGGGCCCTGCGCGCCGGGAAGCCTATTTTACATAGGCCTACCGGCGCGCGCAGAGCCCCGGGACTCGCGTAAGTCCCGGGGTTTTCGGAGGGGGGCGTGTCGGGAGCGTTCCGGGGGCGGGCCCGGGGGCGTGGCTATGGCCCGGGGCGGCCCGGGGGTGTGGCCACGCCCTCCGGACCCGCCCCCAGGTCACGTCCCGGCGCGCAGGAGGCCCGCTGACGCGCGGGGATTTACGCCTCCCTCCGGGAGGCGTAAATCCCCCGACAAAGGTAAGGGGGGGGTTTAGACAGGGCCGGGCGGGTGGGTTAGGTAGGGGAAGGGAGGGGAAGGTGAGGGGAGGGCAAGGAAAGTTCCCTCCGAGGCCACTCCGATTTCGGAGCGGCCTTGGAGGGAACGGGGGTAGGCTGCGCGGCTCGGCGCGCGCCGGCTATACGTAATTGATAGCCTTGCGCGCGCTGATCCAGGATTTTAGCGGATACGCGCGACTCCGCGCGTATCTACTAAAATCCAGCGTACTTTTGTTTGCGCCTGGAGCGCAAACAAAAGTAGGCTATTCACGCTCGTTTTAAAATCCGCCCCTTAGAGAATAGCCACTGCCATTAGCAATGGTAACATGGAATAGACTTAATTTTTGGGTACTTGCCAGGTTTTTATGGCCTGGATTGGCCACTGTTGGATACAGGATGCTGGGCTTGATGGACCCTTGGTCTGACCCAGTATGGCATTTTCTTATGTTCTTATGTTTCTTATGTCGGCCCCTGTCACATGGTAGGAGCACAAGATGGCGCCGGCTGTCCATTGCTCCTACCATGTGACAGGAGCCAACGAATGGCACCAGTAGCCCCTGTGACATAGTGAGGGCAAAGGCTATCGGCGCCATTTTGAATACTGGCAGCCAACAGTCCGAGTGGAGGAGCTCGCGCCAGGACCCCCGCTGGACCACCAGGGACTTTTGGTAAGTCTTGGGGGGTCAGGAGGGTGGGGGGTTATAGTTAATTAAATTTAAAGGGTTGGGATGCGGGTTTTTTTTGGGAAACGAATACATACGTAACTAATGAATGGATCGGGGTCTCCCGAGAAAGGATGCAATGGATTTGGCTCCCCACGAATACGAATACAGAATGGGACGAATCCGTCCCTGCTGCACATCCTTAAGAAACAGAGTATTGCAATAATCTAGGTTTGCAAATATGAGCGATTGGAGAACAGATGTTTAGTCATACTAGCAACTGTATCCGTTCTACGCCCAGGTGGCGAGCCTTTTTATTGGCACATATGCTCTTGTATTGAAACGTTAGCTGAAAAGGAAAAACTAAAATTTTTTCACCCAGGGCAAGGGACGTGGAGGCACATTTGCTAAAGCCAGGGCCTGTAAAGTGTATTTACCAAGCTGTCTCTTGCACTCCCCCACACCTCCTCTCCTCTCTCACACACACATTCTCTCTCACCGGCATCCCCCTCCCCTCATATAGGCTCCCTCTCTCTGAAACCCACACTCAAGCATCCCCCACCCACCATCTCTTACCTCCTATGCTCTCTCTCACACCCTCCCCTACCCCCCTCTTACCAACCATGCTCTCTGTCACCCCCCCTCACATACACATTCTCTCTCACCGGCATCCCCCTCCCCTCATATAGGCTCCCTCTCTCTGAAACCCACACTCAAGCATCCCCCACCCACCATCTCTTACCTCCCATGCTCTCTCTCACACCCTCCCCTACCCCCTCTTACCAACCATGCTCTCTGTCACCCCCCCCTCACATAAACATTCTCTCTCACCGGCATCCCCCCCATGCTCTCTCTTACACCCTCCTGCTCTCTCTCACCCTCCCCTCCCGACACACATTCTCTCTCACCGGTATGCCGTGGGACCCGTGCCGTTCATGGCGAAGATGAAGGCCTGGCGCACCGTTCGCGGCACACAGGGCCTTCTATTTTTGCCTTGAGCAGAAAATGGCAGCAGAGACCCCAGCATGCCACGAACGGAGCGCTTCCCGCGGCACATGCTCCATTCGCGACGAAGATGAAGGCCTGGCGCGCCGTTCGTGGCGAAAAGGGAAGGCCCACGTTTGTCGCGATCGGCGCGCCCGGGCCTTCATCTTCACCACGAACGGAGCGGGTGCCGCGGGACGCACTCCATTCACGGCATGCCAGGGTCTCCTCTGCTATTTTCTGCATGTCCCGCGATGGCCGCTGTCCTTCCAGTTTTGAATAGTCTTCCAGCGAGGGAGGAAATTGGCGAGGTGAGGGAGCAAATCTGCGGGAAGGAGGACTTCTGCGCAAAATCTGCATTCTGCAGTAGCGCTGAATTCCCCCAGGAGTACCTCTTGTAGCTGGTGTTGTGACATGGCTGCTGTTCGGCATGTTTGAGCCTCCCTGGTGGCCAGGAGGCGCCTGCGCCATCTATCAGCGGGCTGGGGAACATGCACGAGCACTGATGGACACACTACCAAGCCCAATATATTATGAATAAAATGCACACAGACACGCATACACACACACACACATATATATATATATTTATATTTATATCAGAGATGTGCATATGTTTCAAAGAAAGTAGACAATGTCAATGAAACAAAACGATAGAAAAAAAAAACCAAAATTTCATGTTTTTTCTTCTTTTGTTTTTAGTGTGCAGGTAAGGTTTTATTTTACTTGTGGAAATGTCTTTGAAAATTACCCTAAAAAAACCTACATTCAAGAAGTCTCCCCCTTTTCCTACTCTGTAGCATCTAGTGTTGGGGGGGGGGGGGGGTCCTAATATCTCCATTCATCCTTTCTCTCTTCTCCCTGCTGTTGTTCTTTCAGTGCCTGTCTTGCTATTTCAGACTCCAACAGCAACCATCATGCAGCAAAAAGCTCCGTAATGTCAAAAGGGAGCCTACAGCTGCCTGACAGATTTACAGAGCAGAGTAGTCAGGCTGTAGTGCTTGTCTGCAGATGGCATTAATATTCTGATATTAGCCAGTCTGCAATGTGCTTTTCACAGCTTATCTCACTTTAATGAATACCAGATGAATACTTAATTTGCCCATTACTTCCCATTAGCATGCTATTTAAATATAGCATGATATTCTGTCTTGTTAATAGAGAGAAATTAGTCTTAAAAAGTGTGTGTGCTTATTTCAGTATTGCTGCTTTTTTAGAATGATGCTTATCACAGCAGTTTTTGCCATTTTATGTGGGCAGAGCAGCATCTCTTTAATGGAGTCAAGGATCCCCTAGCTATTTCTTCAGTTGGGATTCCCTAGTCATCATCTGGCAGATTAAAGTCACCCACCACCAGTAATAACCTCTATCCCTCTTCATTTCAAGCCTTATGGATATCTTCAGGTAAATCTCTGTTGATTTGTTGGCCTGTGCTATAGTCTATAGATTACATAAATGTATATAGAAGCTCCATTTCTACTTTCTAGGAAAACTCACAGCAGAAATGAAAGTGCCTGTCTTTGCTTGTCTACTTTATTGGATATCATGCTGTCCTGAAAACCATTTTGTATTCATATACATTTTTTTCTTTAGTCCAGGTCAGCTATAGTTTGGCATGACTCTATTTCATCTGTTCATGTAGCATCAACTGAAATCAGACTATTCAGCAAACCTTTAATTTTTCCATTATTTAACCAGCACTGTAGGAAATTCAGACCTAGATTCATCATTTTGCTATAAATTTTGCATGAATAGCACCTGTGATAAAAAAAAAAGGGGGGGGGGGAGGGGGCATGCTTAGGAAAACTTTTGAGATACTGCAATTCATATTAAAATTATTGCACACACACATTCTCAGGTCGATCCAGTATCGTCCGCTCGAGGATTGCCCGTCTGTAACGTGCTCGTAGCGCACAATTCGGGCGCGCAAGGCAATTCGGCGATACAGTCTCCAGTTTCACGCGTCCGTATCGCTTCTGAAAACAGACGCATAACCCTTTCCGCACCCGGCATGTAAATGAACGAAAAAGCTGTATAATGAAGGAATTAGCTATTCCCCTGCGATACTGTAACGGGCGCTGATATTATCTCCTCCGTAACCCGCTGTTCTGCCGCGGCCTTAACCTGCTAGTTTACCGCCTCCCCCTAGTAGGAGTTAGTGTAGTGTAGTGTAGGGTAAAAACATTGCTTACCCGCCCTGGTCCCGTCCGGTCTCCTGCAGCCCCGTCCGGACCGGACGGGGCTGCAGGAGACCGGACGGGACCAAGGCAAAAAAAAACAAACGAAAAAGTAGCAAGGCTCGGGCCTGCTATGGTAAGTTTAAAAAGTGTAAAAAACAAAAAACCTGTGTGTTATATAAAAAAATAAAACAATTTTAAATACCTGTCGGAGGGCCGTGGGTCCCGGTGGGCGGCGGGCAGCCATCAGCGGCATCCGGTAGTCCCTTCTCCCTTCCTCCCTCCCTCCCCTGCCTGGATGAGCACCAAAATCGCACGGGCGGGTCGGCAGCGGGGGGGGGGGGGGGGGCGCGGCAGCAGGATCCGGGAGCGGCGGGTAGGCGGCAGCGGGGTCCGGGGGGGCAGCGGCAGCGGGGTCCGGGGGTGGCAGCGAGATCCGGGGAGCCAGCAGCGGCAGCATGTTCGATCGGGTAGGCAGCTAGGTGGCAAAGTAAAGATGGCCGCCTGCACGGGAAAATCGTGCAATTGGCCGCTGAAGACGTGACGTCACGACGTTTGGCGTCACGGGGTGTGACGTCACGTCTTCAGCGGCCAATTGCACGATTTTCCCGTGCAGGCGGCCATCTTTACTTTGCCACCTAGCTGCCTGCCCGATCGAACATGCTGCCGCTGCTGGCTCCCCAGATCTCGCTGCCACCCCCGGACCCCGCTGCCGCTGCCCCCCCGGACCCCGCTGCCGCCTACCCGCCGCTCCCGGATCCTGCTGCCGCCCCCCCCCCCCCCCCCCCCGCTGCCGACCCGCCCGTGCGATTTTGGCGCTCATCCAGGCAGGGGAGGGAGGGAGGAAGGGAGAAGGGACTACCGGATGCCGCTGATGGCTGCCCGCCGCCCACCGGGACCCACGGCCCTCCGACAGGTATTTAAAATTGTTTTATTTTTTTATATAACACACAGGTTTTTTGTTTTTTACACTTTTTAAACTTTTTTACACTTCCTGGTGCCTGTCATTTCAAATGTCATTTGAAATGACAGGTACCAGCGCACCCAGGTTACTGTATAGGCGCTGTTACAGCGCCTATACAGTAAAATGGGTTGCGCGGGCATAACCCTTCCCTAACGCTTCACAGCCGCGGCATGCATTTGCATGCGATTAGAGGAGAGTATCGGGGAGTTAGTGAAGAGAACTGTGCGTGCGGGGAGGAAGGGTGCGCCTGACACTACCTCACTGTTTTTACCGCGGCCTTACTGGATCGACCTGTTTTGGAGAGAGAGAAAAACTCTAAAAAAGAGTTCATATTAGTCAACTGTTTATACTACTGTAGGAGGGTCAACTAATAACTTGAGGTGAGGTTTTGGTGGTGGTCTAGAGCTTGGGGGGGGGGCAGTTAAATGCTAAACTTGCCCATCAAACCTTTCTCAGCAACTCTTTCTCCCCCCCCCCACCCACATACCCATACAGCAAACTATGAGGAGAACCTCCTTGTTTCTACTCTCTCAATGCAGCCCTTCTATTGAAAAAATTTTGACCCCTGCAGTAAGCCATATTACCCTCAGTCTAGGAGGCTACCTCTTACACATCTTCCAGAGTGACTCTCTTGGGCTTAGTAGGAACAGCCCTATTTAGAAAACATAGCATTCCATTTGGGAGACTTCTGTTGGTACCACAAACCCACTCGATGGTGAACAATGGGTACAAACTTTATTCTGGTGAACAGAGCTCATCTGAACAACAGCTCCTTGTTGGGCACTCATTGACTCATCAAAAAGTGCTCCTTTATCTCCTTCTCCCTCTAGGACTTATGATGACTCCTTCTCTAGTCCTAGCACTGAATCTTTCCGAGGCATAGGTGAAGGCAGGAGGTTTCTGTCACCTGTGCTGAGACATGTTCAGCAATGTGGAGGGTTCCAAACTTCCTTCCACCCATTGTAGGAGGGACAACTAGTAACTCGAGGTGATGTTTTGGTGGTGGTTTAGTTTTGGTGGCATTTTGATGTAAACTGTTGTTATCACTGTAAACCGTTGTGAAGGCTTGCTCCAAACAATGGTATATAAAAACCGACAAATAAATACATAAATAATTTTTTACATGCACAATCAAAGGTACGAACAGTACAGTACTCATCAGTGAAGATTTGATGCGATTTGGAGTGAGGAATAGTACACAAAGATGAGATTTGTACAAAGTACTCTCACCCTAGCTTGACAGCAGCTAGGTAGAGAGTGCATCAAACTAGGTCGAGAGTACAGTGTACAAATCTCATCTTTGAGTACCTTTTCTCACTCCAAATCACATAAAATTTATTTATCGAGTTTTATATACCGTCATTCGGTTTTGCCATCACAACGGTTTACAGAAAATATGATGGTTTACAAAATTAAGAAGGTTTAACAAGGTTTCCAAAAAGGTTCAGATTATTGTTAACATAGAGACATCATATACAAAATTATTTGTTGCTCAGTTTTACTCGTTTCAGTTCTTTGTTATAATATAAACTTGTATTGTGTTCCCAGTTTTCTTAGGGTTAAACTGGAGGGGGTTGGCCTTGTGTTATTTATTGAGTGAGTTGGTGAGTTGGTATGCTTTGGTGAACATACATGTTTTTAGATCTTTTTTGAAAGTTTTTAGGTTTTGTTGTGTTCTGAGTTCGATTGGGAGGGAGTTCCAGAGTTTTGGGCTTCCAATAGAGATTGCTCTCTTTTGCGTTGAGGTGAGTTGTTTGGAGCGGGTAGGTGGCATCTTTAAAAGTCCTTTATTTGCTGATCTGAGGTTTCTGTTTGGAGTGTGCAATTTTATGGAGGAACTTAGCCAGTTTGTTTGTTTTTCATATATAATTTTATGTAGTATGGATAGTATTTTGTATTCTATCCTGCACTGATGTGGGTGGAAGGAAGTTTGGAACCCTCCACACTACTGGACATGTCTCAGCACAGGTAACAGACACCTCCTGCCTTCACCTGTGCCTCAGAAAGATTCAGTGCCAAGATCAAAGAAGGAGTCATCAAAGGTCCTAGAGGGAGGTGGAGATAAAGGAGCTCTTTTTGATGAAACAACCCAACATCCTCAGCCTAGAGATTGACAACGGTCAGTCTCCAGCGCCGCTATCCACCAGCAACCTCAACTGAACCAACGGTCCGGCCGAGGTCAATGGCATGATGTGCATCGGTGCAGCTCTGAGGTCCTCCAATTCTGATGACTTGGACTTCTTCAACCTGAAGAGGTTGTCATCTTGTTGAGTTGAAGTCAATGTCCCTTCAGGGTCATATGGGCATGCAAGTGGCATCACTGGACATCATGCAAAGCCCCCAGGCAGAGGATGCAGACCTCATGAGGCTTAGTGATTGACATTGTCCTCGGTCATTGGATGCATCAGTGAAAGCCAGATATGGCTATGATGGGGAAAGCAAATGGAAAAAGATGGAACAATAGCAGTGGGAGTCAATGGAAGATGGGTACTGAGGCACCACCAGCACAGGGGGAATTTCCGGCAAAAAAAAATGTTTTCGAATGCTAGAAACCCAGATTGGGGACGCTATGGAGAGCTACCAAGAGGGACCCAGTAATGGAATTTAGAAGATAAACAGTGAAAAACCTCAAAAAGAAGTTTTCCACAAGGTAAAAAACCAAAGTTTTAGAGCTCAATCCATCTGCGATGCTGACAGCTGTTGCCACTATCGTCTCTATGAGTTCCATATCCTCTGTACTTCTGGGAGCTGGCCATCAATCTTAAGCCCCGGAGATCCATTTCTGGAGAAGAGGACAGCTCCTCAAGAAAAAACAAAAAAAAAGAGCCAGTCTCTCGTTGCGTTTTTACCATTTATGAAAGCTGCCACTGCAAGGATCTCTGCCATCAGCTACACTTACAATCCTTCTATGAAAGTGGAAGAGCGTTTCAACGACATCAGTTGGAATCCTCCGCTGTCTCCAAGCTTTGCTTCCCTGAGCCTTACCACCAACCTTGAGGCAGCTCGTCTGATCCAAGCCTGGGGTATATTACACCTATCAAGTCATTCTGGGAGATCCCTTACAAGGAAACAGTATCCTGTGTAAAGTTTAGCAATTACATCTATTGACTACCAAGCTCCTTTAAGAACAAATTCTCTGCCGCATGGGAGTCTGTGTTAACATGCAGATTATACCTAACATACAATTCCCTTCTTGACCTTACAAAAAGGGACTACTTTCACATACCACTGCCTCTGCAAAGGTCTGGGGTTGGTAACCCTGAGTTTCATTCTGCCTGTCAACCTTAGTTCGTATACCATCTATCATCAAGAAGTATAAACGGTGTCTCCAAGATCAGCTTTCCACCTTCTGAGTAATGTTTGTTGGGCTTCTTAGTTCCACCTGATGCTCTTGTACCAATGCCTTCCTAAGAGCAAGTGGCAAATCTGCAGGTTTGCCTACGCATTCTCCTCATATACAACCTTCACCTCTAAGCATCTAGCAATGAACGATGCATTAATCTAGCTACCTTTGCCATTGCTAACAGCAGGAAGACAACACCAATGTGTCTGTCACTTCAGCTCCTTCCAAGCATTTTGAGATCTTATGTTTGGACCCCCAAGTTCCCCAGCTGGTATAAAAGATATGCCTTCTTGTCTTCAGCCATAGAGAAGAGGCTGAAGAGGGGAGATTTGAGGAGTGGTTAACAACAAGCTTCAATAAAATGAAAGCCTCAATGAAATGTTCTGGTATAGCTTGAAAAATTGATTAATTTGCATAACACCTTTGCTAATACTAGACAAGCATCCTTACTTAAATATCCATTAAGTAAACATCTGTTTTTCACTAAATTAAATCTGATAAATAGTGCAAGTTTACATATTTATGCAGAAGATGACATCTACAATTGATGACTTCTAAGCATTTAATTTTGGTTGATTGACATCTTAAGAGCCTTAATTTGTGACTTCCCTCATGGCAAGCAGTCATATTACCAGTTTATTTTTTTATGCAATTTTTTTTAATTTAAATTTTATTCAATTTCAATGAAAATTTTACAAGATAATTCTTATGTAGAAAATCCAAAAAAGGAAGAAATAAGTAGCAGGGAAAATACACATAGTATAAATTATAACATTATTACAAAATTTCGATCCAGTCCTCTATAAGGAGGGAGGTTTACACAATTTTAGGTAAATATTACATAAGTCAGAGAATTTAGAGAGTGAAGTAACAAGTGAGGGTATACTCTTTAGGGATTCTTATGCTGTTATGATAGTTACAATTATCATGATATATGATCAATCAACTAACTGTGCAAGAAATAAAGACATCTGTGCTGGTTGAAAGAAAATATAAGAGTCTTCCTTATACTTAATACAGCACTTGCATGGAAACTTAAGAAAAAACATCACCCCCACTTGTAAGGCTCTGGGTTTCAAGATGAGGAATTGTTGACACCATTTCTGAGTCTGTTTCACCACATCAGGAAATACTTTTACTCGAAGATTGAAGAAAGACTCAGATTTATGGTGGAAAAAAAGGTGCAGGACCCAATCTCTGTCTGGCTCAAGCACAAATGTTGCTACTAAGGTAGCAGGTGCAACTTCTGTGGTTGATTGCTCCAAAATCATTGAAAGGCTATCCAACTCTAATTCAGGATCCTGTTGAGATATTGTAGGTGAATTTTTCCTAAAATTTGGAACATAACATGCGTTGGAGATGGGTGGTAATGCTTGATAAGATATCTTCAAGACTTCTACAAAATATCTTTTGAGCATATCCTTTGGTGTAATCAAATAACTTTTAGGAAAATTTATAATTCTCAAATTCCCAGTACATTTTCCAAATTTTCAATTTTAAGAGATAATTGTGAGTTTTCCTTGATAGTTGAAGATTGCAAAGCTTTCAAAGATTCAATTTCAGACGTATTTTTATCAAGCAATTTCTCAGCTTGTTTTTTAAAAGCTTCCAGAGAGGATAATCTAGATCCCATTTCACAAATCTTAGACATCACAGGTTTAACTTGTATAGAAATTGCTTTACCTAAAGCTTCTATAGCTTCCCATATCGATTCAAGTGTTATGAAAGGGGATGTGACCAAAATGGAAGAAATATTGAAACCCGGTGCCTCCAGTCCCGATTTTAAAGATGGAATATCTCTTGTCTCGTTGATAGTAGGTCTATCTTCATGCACTGCTCCCTGCTGAAGACCGATGGAAACAAGAGCCTGGTCCTCTGAGGCTACAGGAGGGCCCTCCAGCTCTGAAGGAGGGAGAGACTGCCGAGCATCCTCCACATGCAAATCTACCCCTCCTGGGGTCGAAGGTCTCACAATTGCAGGATTTGGTGGGGGAATCTGAACACTGGATGAGAGAGTAGCTGAAGAATCAGGAGAGAGTGCGAGTAATTCTCTGTCCCGCTCACCTTCCAGAGATTCAAGTTCCGGCGGTTTCATCCCGCGCTGTACATGGGCGCTCATTGGGCTGATTAGGTGGTGTCCAGGAGAAACTTCACCTAGTGCCTTCTCCCTAACCCGTCCCTTTTGAGAGGAATACAACATAATGCGGAAAACACGACGAGGCGTCCAGATCGAACATTACTCCGCCATCTTAGTTCGGATCCTACCCCCTTTTTTATGCAATTTAATTGGGTTTTTTTAATATAAATTATTGTTTTTAAACTTGTTGTACATCACTTTGGAATAACTTAATATAAGTTCTGGAAGGAGATTCCTAAATATTTATAAATAAGTAAAAAAATATCCATATTCTATAGCAGCAGAGATTCAAAACTGAATCTCTGCTCTTAGAGGCTTACATTTAAGCCCTAAGTATCTGTTGCGGTACCGGTCGCAGCCCTCGCGACCGGCCCCTTACCTGACCCCGATCCCGGGGGTTGGTGCGGCCTCCGATTCCCCCGTTCCGGCTCCGGCCTACCACGCGGCGCTCCCATGAGGGAGACGCCGTCGGACGCTGTTGGCCCCGCCCCTAGGGCTTGCGCGCAGAGGGAACCCTTTTAAAGGGCCTCTGGCGCGAAGAAAGGGAGCCGCCCCCGGAGTGACGTCAGACGCCGAGGGGGATTTAACGCGGCGTCTGAGCCTCCCTCTTTGCCTTGCAATGTGGTCAGCTCCCTGGAGTTTCAAGTTGCCTGTTCCTGAGTTCGTGATCCTGCCAGCCTGTTCCTGTGTTCCTGATCCTGCCAGCCTGTCCCTGTACTCCTGTTCCGGTCTTCCTGTCCCAGCCTGCTTGACTCTCGTGCTCTGATCCTGGTCCGTCTCATCGTCTTCGACTTCTGCTGCCTGCCCTGATCCTGGTCCATCTCATCATCTTCGACTTCTGCTGCCTGCCCTGATCCTGGTCTGTCTCTTCGTCTGCGGCCTTCACCTTTCCACGGTCATCCTCCTAAGTCCCAGTGGCCCCGGTCCCTACGGGCTCCTCCTGGGGGGATCACGGGCTTCCAGGGCAAAGCCACCTAAGTCCCAGCGGTCCGGGCCCCCACAGCTCTTCTGGAGGGGTCACAGATCTCCAGGGTGAAGACCTCGCTTCTCCTGCTGTGGTCTGCCTTCCGACCGGCTCTCTCTGCACTGTACACGCCTCAACTGGCCGGATTAAGGATCCACCTCCTGACTACAACAGTTTGCAAGGCCATGGATCCGGCAGACCTCGCAGGCCTCCAGGCCATACCCAGACTTGCGCAATGACTACAGCAGCAGCAGCATGTTTTGGACGCCTTGGCGGCCACCGTGGAACGCCTGGCTACCCGACTGGATGCCACGCCTACGGAACCCATTCGGGAACCAACACCGGCCCCGGTGGTCACTATCCACGCCCCTACGCAACTCCCGGCGCCGTCACGCTTCGCTGGAGACGCAAAAGCGTGCCGGGGCTTTCTAAATCAGTGTTTCATGCGGTTCTCCCTGCTACCCGCACAATTCCCCATGGACTCAGTCAAGGTGGCGTACATCTTTTCCCTATTGGATGATTGGGCCCTGAACTGGGCATCTCCCATGTGGGAGAGGAACGATGCCATGTTACATAACCTGGCCACGTTTGTGGAAAATTTCAAATTGGCCTTCGATGAGCCCGCACGCCAGGCCTCTGCCACCTCGGAGTTGCTCCAGCTTCAGCAGGGATCCTGCACCCTGGCAGACTACGCGCTTCAGTTCCGCACTCTTGCCCTGGAGGTCGGGTGGCGGGATGACGCTCTACGGGGAATTTTCTTGGAAGGCCTGGCACCTAGGAAAAAAGACAAACTGGCCGCTCGGGAGCTCCCCGAGGACCTCAACGTCCTCATTGAGGTAGCGGGACGTATAGATCATAGTCTTCTGCAGAGAGCCAAAGAGGGGCGGCCTCCATGATGAATGGCTCCCCTGGCCCCTGTCTCTTCCAGACCCCTAGCACCAGGGTCCCGGAATACCAACACCCCTCCGGAACAATCCACGGAAGAACCGATGCAACTAGGAAGGACGTCCCTGACTCCCGAGGAGAAGCGTCGTCGCCGCAATCCCTTGTGGTGGCAAGGGACACTTCCTATCCCAATGTAAGGAATGGGCGGGAAACTCCCGCGCCTAGGAGCACCCGAGGAGCATCTCCTAGGCTGTCTTAACGCCGCTCCTCAATGTACAGTACCTATAATCCTGAGATAACCGGGGGGATCATTCGAGACGCAGGCCCTCATTGACTCCAGCACAGGAGGGAACTTTATCACCCATGACTTGGTGCATCAGCTTCAGATTCCTACGCAACCCCGCGAGCCACCTGTGTGGATCACATCGATTCAGGGTACTGCTCTGCCCGGCAGCATCTCGACTACCACAGTCCCACTCACGCTCCAGACTGGCTTAGTACATACGGAGAGGATTTCCTTCCTAATCCTTGAGAAGGCTATACACCCGGTGGTCCTAGGACTACCCTGGCTTCAACAACAATCTCCCGTGATTCAATGGGACGCTTTACAGATCACTCAGTGGAGTCCCCAGTGCTTCTGGAATAGCATCAACTCGTGTATAACCCAACAGGTTCCACTGGCACATACAGGAACCCTACTCCCGACTCAGTATGAGGAGTTCTCTGACGTTTTTTCTAAGGAGAAGGCCGAGATCCTACCTCAGCATCATCCTTTTGATTGCACAATAGAACTCCTACCCGGGACGACTCCAACTCGTGGGAGAGTGTATCCCCTGTCTCAACCCGAGACCAAGGCAATGTCGGAATATATTTCCAAGAACCTCGCCAAGGGGTTCATCCGTCCATCAAAGTTTCCCGCAGGTGCGGGATTCTTCTTTGTAGCAAAGAAGGACGGGTCCTTAAGTCCTTGTATTGACTACCGAGGGTTGAACGCCATCACTAGAAAGAACCAATATCCGCTGCCACTGATCCCTGAGCTTTTGGACAAGCTTCAGTGGGCACGGGTATTCACCAAATTGGATCTGAGAGGGGCATACAACCTGGTCCGGATCCGTCCTGGGGACGAGTGGAAGATGGTATTTAATATCCGGGACGGGCACTATGAGTACTTGGTCATGCCCTTCGGGTTGTGTAATGCGCCCGCCGTGTTCCAACATCTGATGAACGAAATACTCCGTGAACTGCTATATTCCTGCGTGATCGTGTACCTGGACGACGTCCTCATCTATTCACGGGATTTATCCTCCCACCGGCGGCACGTCAAGCAAGTATTCCAAATTCTCCGGGATAACCACCTGTATGCAAAACTTGAGAAGTGCCTTTTCTAACAGGAGTCATTGCCGTTCCTGGGGTATATCATCTCCATGACTGGATTCTACATGGACCTGGAAAAGGTATCAGCAATCAAGAAGTGGCCCCGACCGGTAGGCCTAAAGGCATTGCAGCGCTTCTTAGGGTTTGCCAACTTCTACAGGCACTTCATACCGCAATATTCCCAGTTGGTGGCATCTTTAACCGCCCTAACGAAGAAAGGCGCCGACGCTCGAGCCTGGCCCACCGAGGCCTGTACAGCTTTCGATAGACTCAAGGAGGCCTTCCTGATGGAGACGTGCCTACTCCATCCGGACCCACTGCGGCCCTTCTTCGTGGAAGTGGACGCTTCTAGTGTGGCAGTAGGAGCAGTCCTGACCCAGAGCTCCAGTACCGGTCGCCTCCTACCATGCTCCTATTTCTCCAAGAAATTCACTCCAGCTGAAAGCAACTATGGAATAGGAGATAAGGAATTGCTGGAGATCAAATTAGCGTTTGAGGAGTGGAGACAGTGGTTGGAGGGGGCCAGCCATCCCATCACTGTCTTTACCAACCACAAGAACTTGGAATTCCTCAGCCAGGCTCAACGACTCAACCCCAGACAGGCTCGTTGGCCCCTGTTTTTCAGTTGATTCGATTTCATACTCAAATATCGTCCAGCCTTCCAGAATGTACGAGCGGATGCCTTGTCCCGCAATGCCATTCTGGAAGAAAAGGAGGACCTGCCGCAGTACATCATCGATCCTGCTAAAATCAGCCTAGCCAGCACCACAGTCTCCGCTCAGGTGTAGAGTGGTCGTTTCACACAGAGACCGTAGAAAAGTTCTTGAATGGGCTCACGACTCCCTCACAGGCGGTCCCACCAGTAGAGAGAGGACACTCGACCTACTTAACCGATACTATTGGTGGCCCAAGGTACGGCAAGATGTATGACTTTACATAGAGCCGTGCCCCGTGTGTGCCAGCAAAAACCTGTCAATGGTCGGCCGTGGGGTCTCTTACACCCCCTACCGACACCCATGGAACCATGGACTCACATTGCCACGGAATTTGTGGTGGACCTGCCACCCTTGGAGGGAAACACGGTAATCTGGGTCACCGTTGACCATTTCTCTAAAATGGTCCACTTAGTACCTCTGCCAAAACTCCCGTCGGCACCTGAACTGGCCATTCTCTTCAGTCGACACATCTTTCGAGCCCACGGCCTCCCGCAGAGCATAGTATCTGAACGGGGGCCGCAGTTCATGGCCCGGTATTGGTGGGCCCTCTGCAGAAAGTTTGGGATGCAGATGAACCTGTCACCGTCACCTCCGATTCCCCCATTCCTGCTCCGGCCTTCCATCCACAGAGCAACGGCGAGACCGAGCGAATTAACCGCTCCTTAAAGACCTTCCTCCGCAGCTTCATCTCTGAGGGATGGGACAATTGGGCGGCACTCCTCCCATGGGCCAAGTTTTCGTATAATAATCATACCCACTCGGTTACCAGGCAATCGCTGTTCCAGATTGTTTTCGGTCGTCACCTCCGGCCACCCGTACCAGTTCCTGCCGCCGTTCCCTCACCAGCAGCACAGGCGTCAGCTGTCCAACTACACTGCCTCTGGAAGACTATCCAGCGAAAACTCTCGAAGGCAGCCGATAAAGCTCGGAGGGTCACAAATCGACATCAACGTCCGGCACCAGTCTTCCTGCCCGGCACCAAGATCTGGCTGAGCACCAAGAATCTCCACCTGCCCGCATCTTCTCGGAAGCTAGCCCCCAGGTATTGTGGTCCCTTCCAAGTAGCAGAAAGAATTGGACTAGTGTCCTATAGACTCCGTCTTCCCTCCTCGTTACACGTACACAACGTGTTTCATATATCTCTATTGAAACCAGTGGTGCTCTCCCACTTCCATCACCCGACACCAGATCCCGTCTCGCCCTCGATGTCCGATGACACCACATACCAGGTACTGGAGGTACTAGACATATGCTTCCACAACCTTCGTTGGGAATACCTTCTGGCTTGGGAGGGTTGTGGAGCCGAAGAGAACACGTGGGAGCCCGCTCGGAATATCCTGGACAAGTCTCTGCTGGTCCAATTCCACCAAGACAAACCCTGGAAAACCTGGACCCCTGCGGAGGGGGCGTAAAAGGGGGGATACTGTTGCGGTACCGGTCGCGGCCCTCGCGACCGGTCCCTTACCTGACCCCGGTCCCGGGGGTTGGCGCGGCCTCCAATTCCCCCGTTCCTGCTCCGGCCTACCACGCAGCGCACCCACGAGGGAGACGCCATCGGATGCTGTCGGCCTCGCCCCTAGGGCTCGCACGCGTGCAGAGGGAACCCTTTTAAAGGGCCTCTGGCGCGAAGAAAGGGAGCCGCCCCCGGAGTGACGTCAGACGCCGAGGGGGATTTAACTCGGCATCTGAGCCTCCCTCTTTGCCTTCCAACGTGGTCAGCTCTCCAGAGTTTCAAGTTGCCTGTTCCTGAGTTCCTGATCCTGCCAGCCTGTTCCTGTGTTCCTGATCCTGCCAGCCTGTCCCTGTACTTCTGTTCCGGTCTTCCTGTCCCAGCCTGCTTGACTCTCGTGCTCTGATCCTGGTCCGTCTCATCATCTTCGACTTCTGTTGCCTGCCCTGATCCTGGTCTGTCTCTTCGTCTGCGGCCTTCGCCTTTCCACGGTCATCCTCCTAAGTCCCAGAGACCCGGGTTCCTACAGGCTCCTCCTGGGGGGATCACAGGCTTCCAGGGTGAAGCCACCTAAGTCCCAGCAGTCCGGGCCCCAACAGCTCCTCTGGAGGGGTCACAGATCTCCAGGGTGAAGACCTCGCTTCTCCTGCTGTGGTCTGCCTTCCGACCGGCTCTCTCTGCACAGCCTGCCAGCCTGTGGCAGGCTGTGCAGAGAGCCTCAACTGGCCGGACTAAGGATCCATCTCCTGACTACAACAGTATCTCACCTCTGATCAACAGGTATTGATTATCTCACCTGAAAGAGAATGGCCGCGCTATTTATAAATATGCTTGTTTTGTGGTAGATTTAGTGTTTGCCAAATGGTAAAACATGAGTTGAAAAACTCCAGCGTTAGGATAAATTTCATACTATTAAGCAATTTAGATGACATAAAAATTGGAAATCAATAATCCAAAACTACTCTGCAATTACCTTAATATTAATGCAATTTAATCTATTTCAACTGCATATTAATCATAGACTAAGCAAATATTGAATACTAAATCATTGTTCTACTGAATGTTTGTTTTTGTAAGTACTTTTTTATTATGAATTGCAATGACATTTTCTATAAATTATTTTTATTTATTATTTGCCATAAACTGCTTAAAAATGATAACTTAATATTTGCTGAAGGCCTGCTTTTCTAAATGCATTCCTCTTTGCTCTTACTGTTATTGTTTCTTGCCCATCTGTCTGACATCTTTCCTCAATGAATTTGCTTCTTGCTTTCTCTTGTTCTACTTGCCTTCTTGGTGATTTTAATATCCACATCAATAATCCTGACTCCTCCTTTTTCTTTATTATTTCCTCCCATTCCAGTTTTCTGCTGGCAACTGGGTTAATCTGGTTTTTTGGTTCCTCCCAGTGTCTTTTGTCACTGTCTGATCCTTCTCTTATCTTTTTTTCCATTATAATAATAAAATAACACTGCTGCCCTTGGCTATGTATCTGTCCTATGCCACTGCTTGTGTTGCACAGTTTGGGATCCAGAAGGTAAAAAGTTCTTCAGTACTTTCAATCCTTCATTTCCTTCTAAACGTCTCTTGATTGTAATTAGGGATGTGAATCGTTTTTTGACGATTTAAAAAAATCGTCCGATATTTTTTAAATCGGCAAAAATCGTTAGAGTGCGCGATACAATATACATTTTCCCGATTTATCGTGAAAAATCGTTACTCCTGTTAGTGTCCACTAACAGGAGTTATTTGGGGGGAGGGCGGGAAAACCGGCACACCAAAACAACCCCTAAACCCACCCCGACCCTATAAAATTAATCCCTTACCTTCCCCCACCCTCTCGAACCCCCCCCCCCAAACTTTTTACAAGTACCTGGTGGTCCAGTGGGGGCACGGGGACCGATCTCCCGCTCTTGGGCCATCGGTGCCATTTTGGCTGCCACTCAAAAATGGCGCCGATGGCTCGATAAAAAAAAAACACCCGACCCTTTAAAAATGACCCCTTAGCTTCCCCCACCCTCCCGATCCCCCCAAAACATTTAAAAATTACCTGGTGGTCCAGTGGTGGTCCCGGGAGCGATCTCCCATTCTCGGGCCGTCGGCTGCCACTCATAAAGATGGCGCCAATGGCCCTTTGCCCTTACCATGTGATGGTGGTGGCAATCTTTACAATGGCGGGGGCCATCTTTAAAGATGGTGCCGGCCATCCAGTGCTCCTACCATGTGACAGGGGCCGGCCAATGGCACGGATACCCTGTCACATGGTAAGGGCAAAAGGCCATCGGCGCCATCTTTATGAGTGGCAGCAGACGGCCCGAGAATGGGAGATCGCTCCCGGGACCACCACTGGATGACCAGGTAATTTTAAAATGTTTTGGGGGGATCGGGAGGGTGGGGGAAGCTAAGGGGTCATTTTTATTTATTTATTTATTTATTTCGGATTTTTATATACCGACATTCTCAATACAAGTATCGAATCAGGTCGGTTTACAAAGAACAAAACTGTCGCAATAAAGGCGTTACATTAAACAGCGTTTCTTAACATATGAGTAACATATAACATATCATATAAAAAAATAAATAATACAAATTAAATATTACATAGACTATAATAATAATAATAATAACTCGTCAACAGGACGTGGATAAATACAAAGGATGTTTAAGGCATGAGTATATATCTTGAATAATTAGAGGGGTAGTCTAAATTGTGATATGTGGGTACATAGACCTTGTTGCTGTGCAAAGTCCGAGTTATGCATGAGTAAAAGGAGACTGATGAATGAGAGAAGGAGTCTTAAACAGGTGTGTAGTTCAGATCTGACGTGGTTAGATCTTGAGGGGAGTATGGCTGATCGAGGATCAGATGTTGGACTATTTTTCTCTTTGACCGGTGTCGGAGTGATCTTGTGATTCTGTGTAGGCTTGCCTGAAAAGCCACGTTTTTAGGTTTTTCTTAAAAGTTGGATGACAAGTCTCTTGGCGAAGATCCGGCGGTAATGAGTTCCAGAGGGTGGGCCCGGCTGTGGAGAGTGCTCGTTTTGTTCGTTTGGTTTTGATCGGGGGAGCATATAAGGAACCTTTGTAGTTGTACCTGATGGGTCTTTGTGAAGTGTGAGGGCGGAGTTGTGAGTTTAGATTTAGGTGGGCAATGCCCATGATATCCTTGTGGATCATTGATAATGTCTTGTAGGTGATTCTAGCTTTTATAGGAAGCCAATGAAGGCTGTGAAGAATAGGTGTTATGTGGGCTCTTTTATTTGTGTTAGTGAGTAGTCTCGCTGCGGCATTCTGCACCATCTGTAAAGGTCTTGTGGATAAGGCTGGAAGGCCTAGCAGTAGAGAGTTGCAGTAGTCCAGCTTAGACAGAATTATGGACTGGACTACTAGCCGGAAGTCACTGAAGTGAAGAAGAGGTTTAAGATTTTTTAGCACTTGGAGTTTGAAATAGCATTCTTTAGTTGTATTTTAGTTTTAAAGGGTCGGGTGGGGGGGGGGGGGTTTAAAGGGTCGGGTGGGGGGGGGGGTTTATCGGGCCATCGACGCCATTTTTAAGTGGCAGCCAAAATGGCGCCGATGGCCCGAGAGCGGGATATCGGTCCCCGCGCCCCCACTGGACCACCAGGTAATTTTAAAAAGTTTGGGGGGGGGGGGGGTTCGGGAGGGTGGGGGAAGGTAAGGGGTCAATTTTAAAGGTTCGGGCCTCACTAAAAAAAAATTAATGATGTGAATCAGAACCGATTCCGATTCACATCTCCACCGATCAGATTTTTTTCTCCCTCCAGCCAAACCCGATCGTTAAGACGATCGGGCACACGATTCACATCCCTAATTGTAAAAATGCTGCTTTTACTTTTTTGATACATTTTCCAGCTGTATCTTCTTCATGTCTTACAATAGCTTCTAAACCACCACCACCACTACTACTACTAGTATTTATTTTTAAAGCACTACTAGACACACACACACTCTACAGATAAATATAAAAGACAGTCCCCGCTCTATGGAGCTTATAATCTAGTTAAGACAAGCATACATGACAAACAAGAGTCTGAGGGAAGTGTATTTATTGTAGAGAAGTGTTTAGGATTTCAAATAAGACTGAAAAAGGCAAGTTTTTAGACTGGTTTTGACTATGATTAGAGAAGGGATGTAAACCCCTTCTGTCCCTCTCTTCAGCTTTTGTTTACTGCTTCTCTCTATCTCCAATGATTCATGCTTAAGCAGGCAGAGGTGCAAAGGAGAAAGTCCTACAACCCATCTGATCTAATTAGGCCCAATATTTAAAGATATCGAGGTATGTAACTTAGCCAGATAGAATTTATTCAGTGGCACAGCTATGCCACTGAATATTCATGTAAAATCCAGCTAAATTAGACCAGTTAACTGAATAAGTAGAACCGCCCTGATCCGCCCACTGCCTGCCGACTATCTGGCCATCTACTTAGCTGGATAAATCATTTATCCGGCTAAGTGGCAGCCACTGAACATATCCGGATATTCAGCTGCCGCCACTTAGCTGGATAAGCTATACTTATCCAGCCATGAAGCAATAAATGTGCTTTAAATATCAATCTCTTTATTTTCAGAGATCACTTTTCTGCTTTCAACTCTTCTCTTTCCATAGCAAAATATTCGTTTTATTCAACCCTCATGTTTCTTTCTGTGGCTGACACACACTGCTCCTTCTCCTCCAGTTTGGTATGTTTTCATTCCTGTTTCTTTCTACCATTTTTTAAATAATAGAATTAATATCATCCATCCCTACAGGCACATCTGAACTTTCCACTTGTTTGCCTCCAGAAGGGGAACTCATTCATTCTCACTTAAACCCTTTTTGCTGCTCTTCAGTGATAAATTGTGTTTCTTATTTCTGAGTCTACTATTTCCTATAATGACACTCTTTAACTCCTAGTCTTCTTCCTAACTGTGATATACTCATTCTTCTATATTTGCTTTCTTCATTCTATCCCACAGTTCGGATATCCTTGTGCTTTTAGAGGACAATCTTCAAATCCATTCATGTGTTTAATGATGATTCATGTACATATATTGCCTCTCTGGAAATTTTCCTCCCACAATATGGCTAAAAGTATGTACATTGTTCCACAATGTATGTACTGTTCGCCACATTTAAGGGAGGCATTCCCAGGAGTGTCTTTTGGCTGGGATCAGAAAAAAATGCACACGGATTGCATTGTTGAGTCTATGTATGCTATATTCTGTGGAAAATCTACCAAAACAAAAAAGCAGGTGCAAAAGACTGTAGTAGGGATATGCAGGCAAAAATATTTTAATTCCACTTGATTTTTTCATCTCAGAGGAGTATGAGGTTGTGTGTGTGTGTGTGTGTGTGTGTGAGTGTGATTATAAATTTGTTATTTGTTTAATAAACATAAAATAATACCCCAAAACAAACAAACAAAAAATAATCAAAATGGGGCTTCTCTGTTCACCTCACCACTACCTCAGATCCTGGGGTTTCCTGGATCCCTCAGCTCTGTTTCTGCCAATAATCTGGCTCTGGGGCCATGGCCTCCATGACTGGGCTGAGCCAAGTACAACTGAGATCTTCCTGGGCTCCTTGGCCACCCCAGTCCCACAAAATAAGCAGCAGTCAGGGCCCCTTTCCATGGGGATCTTCATTCTAGAAATAGGTTTAGCAAACCCAATCTCCCATCTCTGCACCTCCCAAAATCAGTAAAACTTATTTTAAGCACAGCACCCAGTGACCATTCCAAGCCTCTCAAAAGAATTAATATAAGTTGCAGGTCGGATTTATCACAAAAGATCTGATACAACGTGCAATTCTACATTTGTGGTCTACCTTATACAATGTCCGTGCCAATTAATATACGTTGGACGCACAAGTAGAAAAATCAAAACGCGGCTTATTGAACACCGCAGCTGCCTCAACACAGTAAATTTGGAGGCACCCATGGTAAACCACTGCACTACGCTAGGTCACACTTTTGACCAACTTCAATGGACAATCCTTGAACAAATATGGCCTAGTTCCTGCGGTGGAGATACCAATCAATTGTTGAACCTCCGTGAACAATGGTGGATTTTTACGTTAACATCGGAATCACCTTTTGGTCTTAATGAGTCTGTGGAATGGTCGTCGCTTATTTAGCAAAATCAATTAATCCAGCTAAGTGGTTTGACGTCAGCATTAATTGTTTCCGCCCTCAGCGGTAGGTACATAATCAGTGGTCCAAAATGGCGGATCCTGCTGCCCGAATATCGCTGCAGCCCAGTAGCAGAATTAGACGGCAGTCACGGGACTAAGTAGGTACATAGCAGTTTGCAGTTTATGTACAGAATGGTTTTCAAATTCTAACGTTGTTCCATTATATTGTAGTACTGGCAATCGGCGGCCCCTGAAGAAGGTTCCCAGAAACACGAGCCGTGTCGGGCCAACGCCAGAATCTCATCCCCGCTGCACAACTGGACATCTCGCTACGATAAGTGTTCACCTCTTGCACTGCCTTTCATTTATATTGTGTACATTGACACAAGAAAAGTACCAATACCTTGACACAAGGAATCATTACTAAACCTTGACAAAGAGACCAATGATTATAACAGTCTGATACGGTGTAACATAGATTGTATCACCGCACAACATTGTTATTGGCATTTAAGGGCAAACGTATCAAAAGCCCGCCATTATATATGAGGTCTCTTTGCCTACAAAATATCCTAGGCTAGAGCCATTTTCGGCGTAATATGATGGTATTTTGAAATAATCTGGGTAAATGAATCAGCAGGACATGCTAGAGAGATAAAGTTCCTGGATGGAATAAATAACAGCTTTATGGAGCAATTGTTTCAGGAACCGATGAGAGAGGGAGCCATTTTAGATCTAATTCTCAGTGGAGCACAGAATTTGGTGAGAGAGGTAACGGTGGTGGGGCCGCTTTGCAATAGTGATCATAATATGGTCAAATTTGAATTAATGACTGGAAGGGGGACAGTAAGCAAATCCATGGCTCTCGTGCTAAACTTTCAAAAGGGAAACTTTGATATAATGAGAAAAATAGAAAAAAACTGAAAGGAGCAGCTACAAGGGTAAAAAGTGTGAAAGAGGCGTGGTCATTGTTAAAAAATACCATCATAGAAGCACATGTATTCCACACATTAAGAAAGCTGGAAAGAAAGCAAACCGATCACCGGCATTATTAAAAGGGGAGGTGAAAGAAGCTATTTTAGCCAAAAGATCTTCATTCAAAAATTGGAAGAAGGATCCAACAGAAGAAAATAGGATAATACATAAGCAATGGCAAGTTAAATGTAAGACATTGATAAGACAAGTTAAGAGAGAATTTGAAAAGAAGTTGGCCATAGAGGCAAAAACTCACAGTAAAAACTTTTTAAAAATATATCAGAAGCAGAAAGCCTGTGAGGGAGTCAGTTGGACCGTTAGATGATCAAGGGGTTAAAGGGGCAATTAGAGAAGATAAGGCCATTATGGAAAGATTAAATTATTTTTTTGCTTCAGTGTTTACTGAAGAGGATGTTGGGGAGTTACCCGTAGCAGAGAAGATTTTCATGGGTAATGATGCCGATGGACTGAACCAAATCAGAGTGAACCTAGAAGATGTGGTAGGCCTGATTGACAAACTGAAGAGTAGTAAATCACCTGAACCAGATGGCATACACCCCAGGGTTCTGAAGAAACTAAAAAATGAAATTTCAGACCTATTAGTAAAAATTTGTAATCTATCATTAAAATCATCCATTGTACCTGAAGACTGAAGGGAGGTTAATGTAACCCCAATATTTAAAAAGGGCTCCAGGTGGGATCTGGAAACTACAGACCAGTTAGCCTGACTTCAGTGCCAGGAAAAATAGTGGAAAGTGTTCTAAATATCAAAATCACAGAACATATAGAAAGACATGGTTTAATGGAACAAAGTCAGCATGGCTTTACCCAAGGCAGGCCTTGCCTCACAAATCTGCTTCACTTTTTTGAAGGAGTAATAAACATGTAGATAAAGGTGAACTGGTAGATGTAGTATATTTGGATTTTCAGAAGGTGTTTGACAAAGTTCCTCATGAGAGGCTTCTAGGAAAAGTAAAATGTCATGGGATAGGTGGCAATGTCCTTTCGTGGATTACAAACTGGCTAAAAGACAGGAAACAAAGAGTAGGATTAAATGGACAATTTTCTCAGTGGAAGGGAGTGGGCAGAGGAGTGCCTCATGGATCTGTATTGGGAACCGTACTTTTCAATATATTTATAAATGATCTGGAAAGAAATACGATGAGTGAGGTAATAAAATTTGCAGATGAATCAAAATTGTTCAGTGGAGTTAAATCAGAATCAGATTGTGATCAATTGCAGGAAGACCTTCTGAGACTGGTAATTGGGTATCCAAATGGCAGATGAAATTTAATGTGGATAAGTGCAAGGTGATGCATATAGGAAAAAATAACCCATGCTATAGTTACACAATGCTAGGTTCGATATTAGGAGCTACCATCCAAAAAAGAGATCTAGGCGTTATAGTGAATAACACATTGAAATTTTCGGTTCAGTGTGCTGCAGCACTCAAAAAAGCAAACAGAATGTTGGGAATTATTAGAAAGGGAATGGTGAATAAAACAGAAAAAGTCATAATGCCTCTATATCGCTGCATGGTATGACAGCACCTTGAATACTGTGTACAATTCTGGTCGCCGCATCTCAAAAAAGATATAGTTGCGATGGAGAAGGTACAGAGAAGGGCGACCAAACTGATAAAGGGACTGGAACAGCTCCCCTATGAGGAAAGACTAAAGAGGTTAGGACTTTTCAGTTTGGAGAAGAGACGGCTGAGGGGGGATAGGATAGAGGTGTTTAAAATCTTGAGAGGTCTAGAACGGGTAGATGTGAATCGGTTATTTAATGTTTCAGATAATAGAAAGACTAGGGGGCACTCCATGAAGTTAGCATGTGGCACATTTAAAACTAATCGGAGAAAGTTCTTTTTCACTCAATGCACAATTAAACTCTGGAATTTGTTGCCAGAGGATGTGGTTAGTGCAGTTAGTATAGCTGTGTTTAAAAAAGGATTGGATAAGTTCTTGGAGGAGAAGTCCATTACCTGCTACTAATTAAGTTGACTTAGAGAATAGCCACTGCTATTTTTAGTAACAGTAATGTGGGATAGACTTACTTTTTGGGCACTTGCCAGGTTCTTATGGCCTGGATTGGCCACTGTTGGAAACAGGATGCTGGGCTTGATGGACCCTTTGTCTGACCCAGTATGGCATGTTCTTATGTTCTTATGGCGCCACCATGATCTGAGTAGTCATGGATATTTTCTCTAAAATGGTACCTTTGTTCCACTACCAGGCCTCCCAGCTGCACCTGATTTGGCATGCCTCTTTACTCTTCATATTTTCCATCTGCAGTGCCTACCAAGCATAAATTGTTGGACAGAGGAGTACAGTTTACCGCAAGGTACTGGTGCTCCCTTTGCAAGAAATTTGGCATCAAGCTAGATTTCACTACTGCATACCATCCTCAAGGAAACAGACAAGCAGAGCATACCAAAAGGACCCTCAAAACCTTCTTCTGCTCACACGTCAATGAGCACCAAGACACATTGGGTCATTCTCTTACCAATAGGCTGAGTTCAGCCATAATACCCATGTCAATGCAACCACTGGGTCTTCCCTTATTTTACTGATAATTGGGAAACAACCATTGCCTCCTCTGCCACTGCCTGAGATAGTGCCTTCGCCAATGACCCAACTATCGGCCCAGGAATTGAAAGAACTATGGGTATGGACCAATTTTCTAATCCAAAAGGCCACTGACAGAGCCAAGAAAATATCAGATACTCATAGAAGACCAACTCAGCAGTTCAAAGTTGGAGAGAAGGTAAGGCTCAGCACATGCCATTACAGGTGCCTTCCATGCATCTGGCCCCACATTATATTGCATCTTTTCCAGTACTATGACAACTGGGGCATGTTACATATCAGTTAAAGTTGCTATCAACACTCAAGATACATAGTGCATTTTATGTCTCATTTCCACAACCCCTGGTCTCCCATGGCCCTCAGGGGTATTACCTGAACCACTAGATATAACCATTGATGGAGAGATGGTATATGAGGGTCATGGAAATCCTAGACTCTTACTGCCAGGGCAAACAAATTGAATAGCTTATCTCATGGAAGGGTTATAGCCCTGAGAAGAATTCCTAGAAGCCAACCTCAAATATTCAACACCGTAACCTTCTGAAAAAGTTCCATGTACATCACCCCAAGAAACCCTGCACCTTTGGGTGGGGGCATAAGAGGAAGGGAACAGTTGTATTTAGCGGTCTACAGGCCCCTCCCATGAACTGCCACACATACCCCTTGCCTGGGCCTCTCCTGTCACTCCCAATTGCTGGCAGACTGCTTTCCTTCCCAAAGTAGTGGGATGCTGTGCCTCAATGCAGCAGGACACTGCCAACTCCTGTGGCAGGACATCACCGACACCACTAGGCCTCGCACCTTCTAGGGCATGCTGTTAAAGTCCCAAGGGCGGCTGTCTAGTGACTTCCAAGGCCCTTACCTGCCTCACCTCCAGGGCAGGGACTTTTCTAGCTGTTACCTTTATTACCTCAGAAGAAGTTCACTCTTTACTGCCTGAGGCTCGTGGCACTCAGGGGTTTCACTGCGCTGGCTGGCTTGTTATAGAAAACACTTTATATTTCTCAATAATACTCTTTATTATAGAAAGCAAAGAAAAGCCAGAAAGAGAATACAGGAATGATACAAGTTTCCTGGGAGCGGCTTGGAGCACCTAACCGTGACATATTGCCAAAGCCTTCTCAGTTTTTAAGCTATACATTACATCCTTATATACTAATATCGCTACAACATTTTTCTCTTTTGTTTTGGGATGGCTCCCTTATTTGGAATGGAGAATTACTCAACCTTTACCTAAACAAATGATGTAAAAAATACTGTTATCTTGGTACACTCCCCTCATTCCATGTTAGCTAGGCCTTGAGCTGGAGACAGTTCTGTACACACTGCTTCTGTGCAAGGTCTGTTTTGCCTGCTCATAAAGGCAAAATATATTCCTTTCTCTTGTGCAAAACTGTTCCATTAATTTCATTATTTGATTATTTAATCCAGGTTATTATCAATGCATATAACTGACATCATTAGTTTTAAAGGGCCCATGGTGGGAACAACCAGGAGGCACCTCTTGATAATGTCACTCTTCCTGTCCTATTTAAGGCCACTGCAGACACTCCTCCAGTGCCCTACATCCTTGTAGTATGGGTTGCCTCAGCATTCCTAGTCTTCGTTCTCAAGTGCCTGTGTTCCATGTCTTCAGTTCCAGTGGTTCTTGTCTTCTCCTGTTCCAGTGGTCCTCATCATCATCTCCAGTTCCTGTGTTCAGCTCTTCAGATCTTCAGTTCTTCAGTTCATCCTTGTCTCCTCATCTGGCCACTTGTTTTGCTCTTTGCCTTCCTGTCCTGCCTATCCTTCCTGCTTCTCCTTTCGGATGGATACACAGTATTGACCACAGCCTGACTCTTGGATACTCTCTTGATCACTGCCTGCCTTTGGCTCTGGCCTGCCTCCATATTCACCTCTGCAACCTCTACTCTGACAGTGACCTTGACAGATCTCCATCCCATCAGCAAAGGCCCCCACCTAAGACCTGCCAGCCCTGGAACCCAAAGGCTGAACCCGAGGAAACGTGAGCTGTAAAGGTGAAGCTCCAGCTGGGCCTCTGCTTCATCCAAATCCACCCATGGTGGGGACCTGCAGGGCACCTCCCTGCAGGTTGTGTCAACTCCACTTTGGCCTAAGAGTCCACAAAATCAACATCTACTCTCTCTCCTTCAGCTTTTAAACTTTAACATTATATTGGTCTTAATGCAAATTAAATTAAAATTGTTAAAATAAATATTCACTAACATGCCGATACAGTACAGTGCGCTCCGGTGGAGCGCGTTTTTGACGCGCTAGCTTTACCCCTTATTCAGTAAGGGGTAATAGCGCATCGAAATCGCGCGGCCAACCCCCCCGAAACTAATAGCGCCTGCAACATGCAAATGCATGTTGAGGGCCCTATTAGTTATTCCCGCACAATTTAGTAAATAAAATGTGCAGCCAAGCCGCACATTTTACTTTCAGAAATTAGCGCCTACCCAAAGGTAGGCGCTAATTTCTGCCGGCACCGGAAAAGTGTACAGAAAAGCAGTAAAAACTGCTTTTCTGTAGACCCTCTGACTTAATATCATGGCAATATTAAGTCGGAGGTCCCAAAAGTAAAAAATAATTAAAAATACAATTTAAAAAATGTTTAAATCAGCCCGCAGCTCGAGAGTTGAAAACTAGATGCTCAATTTTGCCGGCGTCCAGTTCCTGAACCCATGGCTGTCAGCGGGTTTGAGAACCAAAACTGGCAAAATTGAGCTTCGGCTGTCAAACACGCACAGGCCACTCTCCCGGCACACGCACAGGCCAGGAGAGTGGCCTGTGCGTGTGCCGGGAGAGCAGGCGCTCGCCCACTCTCCCACGACTTTTACTGTATCGGCCTGTAAGTTACTTCTAGAATTTAGCATTAGATCTTTTAAAATCATTGTCCCTGAAGCCTCAGTTTCCTCTCTATCATTATTTAAGAAAATAATCTTATAATTTTAAAAATATCTTTTACATTTCTTAAAACAATAAATCAACCTGAAAGCTTCTATAAATAAGTCTAACTCAGGAGATGTTTCTAACTAAAACTGTAAACAAATGAAAACTGAAAGAAATAACTATCATAATTTCCTCATCACAAAGAGATATACAAAAGACTGACAACTCATATGATTCATAATAAACAAAATTCATCAAAGAGTTCATGCCACAAGTTAAAATAAGTGAGTAACTGCTTTTTCACTGTCTTTAAGCTAGTCAAAAGTAAGTAAGAATTTCAGTGCCTCAGCGAAAATGTGGAATCCCACCTGGGGTATCACTAGAGAGAGCTCACAGTGCCTTTTCAGTGACCCCTCGCTCAGCTCTATATGACTCCCAGCAACCAAGTTGCCAGTATTTTTCTATTTTCTAGTCTAATCATGTAAGTTGTTTAAGGGCTAATGACCTTATCATTCTGAAATTGCCACCTCACCAGTCTACATGGAATGCTTGAAAAATGCCAATACCCTATCCCAAAATTACATTAACCCTGGGGCAATCTTACGCTTAAAACCCTACAGAATAAACTCCTCTCTCTTTCGTGCTAGATTTTTTTTTTCACACACACACACACATAGTATATAGAGATGTGAATCGTGTCCTCGATCGTCTTAACGATCGATTTCGGCTGGGAGGGGGAGGGAATCGTATTGTTGCCGTTTGAGGGGGGTAAAATATCGTGAAAAATCGTGAAAAATCGTGAAAAATCGAAAAAACGTAAAATCGCAAAACCGGCACATTAAAACCCCCTAAAACCCACCCCCGACCCTTTAAATTAAATCCCCCCCCAAATGACTTAAATAACCTTCGGGTCCAGTGGCGGTCCGGAACGGCAGCGGTCCGGAACGGGCTCCTGCTACTGAATCTTGTTGTCTTCAGCCGGCGCCATTTTCCAAAATGGCGCCGAAAAATGGCGGCGGCCATAGACGAACACGATTGGACGACAGGAGGTCCTTCCGGACCCCCGCTGGACTTTTGGCAAGTCTTGTGGGGGTCAGGAGGCCCCCCCCCCAAGCTGGCCAAAAGTTCCTGGAGGTCCAGCGGGGGTCAGGGAGCGATTTCCCGCCGCGAATTGTTTTCGTACGGAAAATGGCGCCTGCCATACGCGTATGGCCGGCGCCATTTTCCATACGGAAAATGGCGCCGGCAGGAGATCGACTGCAGGAGGTCGTTCAGCGAGGGTTCCGGCGCCTCGCTGAACGACCTCCTGCAGTCGATCTCCTGCCGGCGCCATTTTCCGTACGAAAACGATTCGCGACGGGAAATCGCTCCCTGACCCCCGCTGGACCTCCAGCGGGGGTCAGGGTCGTTAGAATCTCTATTGTATTGTGTTCCATAACGGTTTAAGACGATATTAAAATTATCGGACGATAATTTTAATCGTCCTAAAACGATTCACATCCCTAATAGTATATGTATAATTTAGAAAGAGTTCTGAAACAATTTTGGGATTAATTTGTAAATCTTTCTGTGTAAGATGGGGGAATTAGTGTTCTACTGTCGAGTACAGCAAGGGCTGCTTTAAAAGTCATATAAACCCCTATAGAAGCAAAAAAGCAAAGACATGTGAAACTGCTGCAGCACATTTTTAAGGGCAGGATTGAAAATACCTTTATTTGCCATAGCTGCACAGAATTCTCAGAAACTTAAAAAAATAATTAACACCAAAATTTGGCAGAGACTGAGCCTTTTATTTTTTTATAACTTTGGTAGCCAAAGTACTAATGCCAATATTAGTAATTAAGAAATATTTAATGTTATCTAAATAATATAATTTCAGAAAGAAGATATCTTATTTCACAGACTGCCATTATCTGGATTTATTATATTGCTTTGCATAAGGTCATATTTTTTTGTTTCACTAAATATTACTAAGATAATGATCTTGTTCCATTGACAGATTAAATGTCTTGTTTCAGTAAAAATTGGCTTTTTAGGCCTATTTTTAAAACATATTTCAAGATGTTGATTTCTGCAATGCATTGGCAATGAATGAAAGAAAACCCCTTGATAAATCGCACTCTCAGAATGTGGGGATGGAGGCAGTTTTCCAATTGGTCCACACATACATCTTAACTTCATTTTCCATCAGTTTTAATCCTTGTGATTGATGCCCCACATACTTCTTCCTTAACATCCCGGTTCTGAAAAACATCTTTGTATAGCCTTTCAACAAGGTCTCAACGGAAAGCTGCTACACACTGCTTCCCAGCACTTTCCAGCATTCTTTCAGTCAGAATGTCACTTCTCTTTGCTTTTTCATTTTTTTTAATTTCACGATGTTGGGTGTGTGTGTGAGAGAGAGAGAGAACAGATTTGTGCCCTTCTTCATTGCAGAGTGTGATTGACCGTGTATAAATCTTTGGGGAGTGGATTGACAGATCCAATCATTCAGTCATTAGCTTAACTGACAAAAAAACCCCCAAAACAATGCAAATGATAGCCCAAGGAAGAAACATGTTGCATGCTCATACCCAGGTAATATAAAAAAAATAAATTATAAGTAATATGAAAGCCAAGAAAGACAACAGCTTCTGTGATATAGTACATATACTGGAGAATCAGTATTCCACATAACATGAAAGGAAATAGGGCAATTTTGTTTCCAGGTACAAAATCTGGTTTCTGGGTTTGGAAGTGCTCTGCTTTCCACATATCATTTGTTTTACTGCATGACATTAACGGGCCAATACAGAAAACTACGCAGGAGAGCCAGCGAGCGCCCGCTCTCCCAACGCGCGCCCAGGCCACTCTCCTGGGCGCGCGATTCAGGAAGCCCAGGTATGCAAATTAGGGCCCGTGGTTAAAAGGAGGCACAAGGGACACTAGCGCGTCCCTAGCGCCTCCTTTTTGACAGAAGCGGTGGCTGTCAGCAGGTTTGACAGCCACCGCTTAATTTTACCGGAATTGGTTGTCGAACCCGCTGACAGCCACGGGTTCGGAAAATGGACACCGGCAAAATTGAGCATCCATCTTCCAACCTGCGGGCCGCGGGCAGATTTTTTATTTTTTTTTTTATTTTTGTGGCTTCCGATTTAATATCACTATGATTTTAAGTCGGAGGGTGTACAGAAAAGCAGTTTTTTCTGCTTTTCTGTACACTTTCCAGGTGCCAGCAGAAATTAACGCCTGCCTTTGGCAGGCATTAATTTTCTGAAAGTAAAATGTGTGGCTTGACACATCTGGTTAACGTGTTCATTTTGCCCATTGGATTGGGGTGATAAACAGAGGAACAATGCAGGATAACACCAAAATGTTTGCATCGGTTCTACTAGAATTTAGATATGAAGGGGCAGATTTTTAAACTTACACGCGGGGGGGGGGGGGGGTACATTTGTGCGCGCTACCTGGCGCACACAAATGTACACCCGATTTTATAACATGAACGCGCTGCCACGCGCATGTTATAAAATCCGGTGTCGACACGCGCAAGGGGGTGCACACATGTGCACTTTGCACGCGCCGAGCCCTAGGGGAGGCCCGATGGCTTTCCCCGTTCCCTCCAAGGCCGCTCTGAAATCGGAGTGGCCTTGGAGGGAACTTTTTTTTTGTTGCCCCCACCTTTCCCCACCTTTCCCTCCCTTCCCCTATCTAACCCACCCCCCAACCGTACCTAAATCCCCCCCACCTTATTTTGTTGAGTTATGCCTGCCTCTGGCAGGTGTAACTTGCGTGCGCCGGCTGCTGCTGGCGTGGCAGGCACCAACACAGGCCGCTGTGTCGGGGCACTCGGCCACGCCCCGGCCATGCCACGGAACGCAGTTCCGCCCCCGGTCCCACCCACGCCCCTCCCATTTTTGCAAGCCCCGGGACATACGTGCGTCCTGGGGCTTGCACGCCCCACTGGGCCTATGCAAAATAGGCTTGGCGCACGCAGGGGGGTTTAAGGGTTACGCGCGTAAGCTACACATGTAACCCTTTTAAAATCCGCCCCATTTTGCCTCCTCTGTCACTAACAATGTGTTTGAGTAGTCTGTGCAGGCGAAAAATATGCTAGAAGAAGTACTAAGTGAGTTCAGGAGCTATAGGTATATCAGAGATTACAATATGCCCTTTAGAAGAAGGAAGGTCCATCCCAAAATTCATAGAAATATGGGACCATGGCTTTTCTAGGACTGGCAACAGTTATAGAAGCCCCTATGGGCATGAGCAGGAGGTGATTTTGTAGGCACAGCTGGGACAGGACTTAATGTAGCATTGGCTGTCCTTGTTGAGTTGAGGCCACCAATAGTGCCGAGATAGAAATTCCATCTTATAATGCTAAGGTGATCTGCTAATCTGGAATCATGTGCCCAGGGGAGCACCTCGTTTTGAGGTTCTTAGGTACCATGGCTTTCACAAGAGTTACTGCAGCCAAGGTGCTGGTGAGAATTTTAGCTGGATCGGAGAAGTGTTGTGTCATTTCCGGTGTATCCAAAGGCTCGAATGAGCGGGAGTGGGTGTCTGACTGTTGATTCTTTTCTGCTGGGCAGTAAGACTTCTGGAAGTTGAAGTGGTTAAAGAAAAGTGACGACATGGCCTGTCAAGGGCTTAATCTCTGGGTTTGTTGCAGAAAGAGGAGATTCTTGTGGGCAGTGATTATGGTAATTGGATGGCGAGCACCTTCTAGGAGTTGTCTCCATTCTTCCAGTGCAAGCTTAACTGCCAACAGCTCCCGATCTCCTATTGTGAAGTACCTTTCAGAGGATGTGGATTTCTTGAAAAAAAAAGAATATGGTGTCATCCTCCCTTTGGGACTAGGCTGGGAGAATACCGCACCAATTATGATGAAGCATCCACCTCAAGAAAGAAGGGCTTTTATGAGTGTGTGTGTGTGTGTGTGGGGGGGGGGGGTTTGTGGCCAAGGGGCAGTGAGGAACATGGTCTTGAGTTGGGTAAAGGCTTGAGCTGCAACTTCTGGCCAGTTTTGGCTAGAAGTTGCAGCTCTTCTTGGTGAAGGCAGTGAGGGGTAATGCCAAGGAGGAGTAATCTGAGATAAATTATTGATAGCAATTTGCAAAACCTAAAAATTGCTCAAGAGCCTTGAGACCCATAGGTTGTGGCCAATTCTGAATGGCAGCAAATTT